>NC_041380.1:162961846-162977431 GCF_002162155.2 Triticum dicoccoides | reverse complement strand
GGCGAGGGCAGCGGGCGGCGGCGGCGGCGCGGATCGCGGGTGGCGGCGGCGGCTGGCTAGGGTGGCGGCGGGGCTAGGGTTTGGGGTGGGCTTGGGCACTATATAAAGGGGGCAGGCCAGGGGAGTCCTGGCCCAATACGGCCCGAGGTCGGTTCGTGTTTTAAAAAAACATTACGCACAAAAAACAAATAAAAGAAATACTAAACGGACTCCAAAAATCCCGAAATAAAATTTTCTCGACTTCTAAAATCAAGACGGACAAGTTGAACATTTATTTGGGGCCTAAATGCAATTTTGAAAAACACGAATTTTTCCTAAATTCAAATAAAACGGCGAAAAACTCCAAAATAAAACCTTATTTGATTTTTTATTAAATCCTAAATATTTCTTTATTTTGGGAAAGTCATTTTATTCCCTCTCACTTATTTTTATAATCGAAATAATTGAATATAAAATAAATAAAATCAAATGATCTTATTTTCGAAATTTGAGAAAACTCAAATATGAAAATAATGAAATCCCCAACTCTCTCCGTGGGTCCTTGAGTTGTGTAGAATTTCTGGATCTGGCCAAAAACAATAAAATATGATATGCAATGATGATCTGGTGTATAACATTCCAAATTGAAAATTTGGGATGTTACAGTGTGCCCCCTGCCTCGTGGCCTCCTCGATTGTTTCTTGACATCCACTCCAAGTCCCCCGGATCACGTTTGTTCCAAAAACAACTCTCCCAAAGGTTTCATTCCGTTTGGATTCCATTTGATATTCCTTTTCTGCAAAACACTGAAATAGGCAAAAAAACAGCAATTTGGGTTGGGCCTCCAGTTAATAGGTTAGTCCCAAAAATAATATAAAAGTGTATAAATAAAGCCCATTAACATCCAAAACAGAATATATAATAGCATGGAACAATCAAAAACTATAGATACGTTGGAGACGTATCAGCATACCCAAGCTTAATTCCTGCTCATCCTCGAGTAGGTAAATGATAAAAATAGAATTTTTGATGTGGAATGCTTTCTAGCATATTCTCAATGTAAATCTCTTTATTGTGGCATGTATATTCAGATCCGAAAGATTCAAGATAAAAGTTCAGTATTGACATAAAAATAGTAATACTTCAAGCATACTAACTAAGCAATCATGTCTTCTCAAAATAACATGGCCGAAGAAAGTAATCCCTACAAAATCATATAGTCTGGCTATGCTCTATCTTCACCACACAAAATATTTAATTCATGCACGACCCCGATGACAAGCCAAGCAATTGTTTCATACTTTTAATATTCTCAAACTTTTTCAATCTTCACGCAATATATGAGCGTGAGCCATGGACATAGCACTATATGTGGAATAGAATGGTGGTTGTGGAGAAGACAAAAAGGAGAAGATAGTCTCACATCAACTAGGCATATCAACGGACTATGGAGATGCCCATTAATAGATACCAATGTGAGTCAGTAGGGATTGCCATGCAACGGATGCACTAGAGCTACAAGTGTATGAAAGCTCAACAAAAGAAACTAAGTGGGTGTGCATCCAACTCGCTTGCTCATGAAAACATAGGGCATTTTGAGGAAGCCCATCAGTGGAATATACAAGCCAAGTTCTATAATGTGAAATTCCCACTAGTATATGAAGGTGACAACATAAGAGACTCTCTATCATGAAGATCATGGTGCTACTTTGGAGCACAAGTGTGGTAAAAGGATAGTAACATTGTCCCTTCTCTCTTTTTCTCCCATTTTTTTATTTGGGCCTTCTTTTCTCTTTTTTTCTTTGGCCTCTTTGTTTTAGCCCGGAGTCTCATCCCGACTTGTGGGGGAATCATAGCCTCCATCATCCTTTCCTCACATGGACAATGCTCTAATAATGATGATCATCACACTTTTATTTACTTACAACTCAAGAATTACAACTCAATACTTAGAACAAAATATGACTCTATGTGAATGCCTCCGGCGGTGTACCGGGATATGCAATGAATCAAGAGTGACATGTATGAAAGAATTATTAATGGTGGCTTTGCCACAAATACGATGTCAACTACATGATCATGCAAAGCAATATGACAATGATGAAGCGTGTCATAATAAAGGAACGGTGGAAAGTTGCATGGCAATATATCTCGGAGTGGCTATGGAAATGCCATAATAGGTAGGTATGGTGGCTGTTTTGAGGAAGGTATTTGGTGGGTTTAAGGTACCAGTGAAAGTTGCGCGGTACTAGAGAGGCTAGCAATGGTGGAAGGGTGAGATTGCGTATAGTCCATGGACTCAACATTAGTCATAAAGAACTCACCTACTTATTGCAAAAATTTATTAGTTATGAAAACAAAGTACTACGCACAGGCTCCTAGGGGGTAGATTGGTAGGAAAAGACCATCGGTCATCCCCGACCTCCACTCATAAGGAAGACAATCAATAAATAAATCATGCTCCGACTTCATCACATAACGGGTCACTATACGTGCATGCTACGGGAATCACAAACTATAACTCAAGTATTTCTCAAATCCAAAACTACTCAACTAGCATGACTCTAATATCACCATCTTCATTTCTCAAAACAATTATCAAGTATCAAACTTCTCATAGTATTCAATGCACTTTTTGTATGATAGTTCTTATTATACCGATCTTGGATACCTATTATATTAGGACTAAATTCATAACGAAAGCAAATTACCATGCTGTTCTAAATGACTCTCAAAATAATATAAGTGAAGCATGAGAGATCAGTTATTTCTATAAAATAGAACCCCTACCGTGCTCTAAAAAGGTATACGTGAAGCACTAGAGCAAAAATTATATAGCTCAAAAGATATAAGTGAAGCACATAGAGTATTCTAACAAATTCCGAATCATGTGTGTCTCTCTCAAAAGGTGTGTACATAAAGTATGATTGTGTTAAACTAAAAAGCAAAGACTCAAATCATATAAGACGCTCCAAGCAAAACACATATCATGTGGTGAATAAAAATATAGCTCCAAGTAAAGTTACCGATGGACGAAGAAGAAAGAGGGGATGCCTTCCGGGGCATCCCCAAGCTTAGGCTTTTTGGTGTTCTTGAATTTTACCTTGGGGTGGCTTGGGCATCCCCAAGGTTAGGCTCTTTCCACTCCTTGATCCATAATCCATCAAATCCTTACCCAAAACTTGAAAACTTCACAACACAAAACTCAAATAGAAAATCTCATGAGCTCCGTTAGTATAAGAAAACAAACCACCACTTCAAGGTACTGTAATGAACTCATTCTTTATTTATATTGGTGTTAAACCTACTGTATTACAACTTCTCTATGGTTTATAAACTCTTTTACTAGCCATAGATTCATCAAAATAAGCAAACAACACACGAAAAAACAGAATCTGTCAAAAACAGAACAGTCTGTAGCAATCTGTAGGTTTAGACCACTTCTGGAACCCAAAATTCTAAAATAAATTTCTGGACATGAGGAATTTATACATTAATCATCTTCAAAATAATTAACTGAATAGTACTCTCCAGTAAAAAATGGCAGCAATTCTCATGAGCGCTCAAGTTTCTATTTTTTAAAGCAAGATCACAAAGACTTTCCCCAAGTCTTCCAAAAGGTTCTACTTGGCACAAACACTAATTAAAAGCATAAAACCACATCTAAACAGAGGCTAGATGAATTATTTATTACTAAACAGAATCAAAAAGCAAGAAACAAAAATAAAATTGGGTTGCCTCCCAACAAGCACTATTGTTTAATGCCCCTAGCTAGGCATAAAAGCAAGGATAGATCTACGTATTGCCATCTTTGGTATTAGGAAAGAAAAGAGAAAATTTCTTTTCTATAGCATTTATCTTTCTATTTTGAGATAGCACGTGGCCATTAATGGTGGAAGAAAGATTAAGCACGTTAGGGAAATTGGCATCTAAGCTAGCCCTCATTTCTTTGATAATTTCATTTTGCTAAAAGCACAAAAGAGAGGTAGATTCAACCTTCTCACTCATGGAGTGCCCAAATATAGTTTTCATCTTTTCATATGTATCAATGGGATCCCCCTCAAGAAAACCTTCTTCAAAGATAGAATCTAGAAATTGCTTGAACGAAGAAGGTAAACCAATATAAAAGCTTTTCAGAAACCTCAATTTGATATTGGGGCACATAGCTAGCTCGGATCCTTAATAGCCTACCCCAAGCGTCTTTCAAAGATTCATCAAGTAAATAACGAAAAATTCCGGGTTCATCTTCATCGAAATTATTCAAACTCTCATTGATAACCCTGGTAGGCCTTTTCATAGCATGAATATTTATGAGCTTAGAGAGGACAAAGGGACTATCCAGGGTAAAACCTGAGAGAGAACCCCTAACTCTTTTTGAATCAGCCATGGTACAAGAAAACAAACAGGAAAGAGGCGAATAAAACGGCAAGTGCGAAGTGGGGGAGAGGAAAACGAGAGGCAAATGGCAAATAATGTAATATGAGGGATAAGAGTTTGTGATGGGTACTTGGTATGTCTTGACTTGTGCACAGACTCTCCGGCAACGGCGCCAGAAATCCTTCTTGCTACCTCTTGAGCACTGTGTTGGTTTTCCCTTGAAGAGGAAAGGGTGATGCAACAAAGTAGCACAAGTATTTCCCTCAGTTTTTGAGAACCAAGGTATCAATCCAGTAGGAGGCCACGCTCAAGTCCCTTGTACCTGCACAAACAAATAAGAACCTCGCAACCAACACGATAAAGGGGTTGTCAATCCCTTCACGGTCACTTACAAGAGTGAGATCTGATAGATATGATAAGATAATATTTTTGGTATTTTTATAATAAAGATAAAAAGTAAAGATTGCAAAATAAAATTTAGTAGAAATAGCTTGTTGATGGAAGATTAATATGATGGAAAATAGACTTGGGGGCCATAGGTTTCACTAGTGGTTTCTCTCAAGAGCATAAGTATTATGGTGAGTAAACAAATTACTGTCGAGCAATTGATAGAATTGAGCATAGTTATGAGAATATCTAGGTATGATCATGTATATAGGCATCACGTCTGTGATAGGTAGACCGACTCCTGCCTGCATCTACTACTATTACTCCACACATCGACCGCTATCCAGCATGCATCTAGAGTATTAAGTTCATAAGAACGGAGTAACGCTTTAAGCAAGATGACATGATGTAGAGGGATAAACTCATGCAATATGATATAAACCCCATCTTTTTATCCTCGATGGCAACAATACAATACATGTCATTTCCCCTACTGTCACTGAGATCGAGCACCGCAAGATTGAACCCAAAGTTAAGCACTTCTCCCATTGCAAGAAAGATCAATCTAGTGTGCCAAACCAAACTAATAATTTGAAGAGAGTTGCAAATATAACCAATCATACATAAAAGAATTCAGAGAATATTCAAATATTGTCCATAGATAATCTTGATCATAAACCCACAATTCATTGGATCTCGACAAACACACCGCAAAAGAAGATTACATCGAATAGATCTCCAAGAGAATCGAGGAGAACTTTGTATTGAGATCCAAAGCGAGAGAAGAAGACATCTAGATACTAACTATGGACCCGAAGGTCTGAAGTAAACTACTCACACATCACCAGAGAGAGCCATAGGGTTGATGTAGAGGCCCTCCATAATCGATGCCCCCTCCGGCGGAGCTCCAGAAAAGGCCCCAAGATGGGATCTCTTGGGTACAGAAGGTTGCGACGGTGGAAATAGGATTTAGTGGTGCTCCTGCATGTTTTCGAGGTATATGAATAGATATAGGAGGAGGAAGTAGGTCGGTGGAGCAACGAGGGCCCCACGAGGGTGGAGGGCGCGCCCAGGGGAGTAGGCCCGCCCCCTACCTCGTGGCCTCTTTGATTGTTTCTTGACGTCCACTCCAAGTCCCCTGGATCACGTTTGTTCCAAATAACTCTCCCGAAGGTTTCATTCCATTTGGATTCCGTTTGATATTCCTTTTCTGCGAAACACTAAAATAGGCAAAAAACAACAATTTGGGTTGGGCCTCTGGTTAATAGGTTAGTCCCAAAAATAATATAAAAGTGTATAAATAAAGCCCATTAACACCCAAAACAGAATATGTAATAGCATGGAACAATCAAAAATTATAGATACGTTGGAGACGTATGACAACTCTGTTATAAATCCTTCGAAGTACTGTGTGCGTCAGCATTACCGATCCAAGGATGCCACTTATACACAGAGATTTGATCGGTTGAGGTCGGATCGCTACAAAATAAAAGCGAAGGACTACATAATAAAGGTCTTTATCACAAGCGGCAATATAAAGTGACGTTCTTTTGAATTAAGGTTTTGTGCATCCAACTATAAAAGCGCATGACAACCTCTGCTTCCCTCTATGAAGGGCCTATCTTTTACTTTTACCTTATACCCTTATATAAGACTCATGGTGAACTTCACCTTTCCTTTTCACTTCTCCTTTTTGGCAAGCACTATATGTTGGGAAAGATCCAGATGTAGGTTATCATAAAATATTATTGTTGACATTACCCTTGAGGTAAAAGGTTGGGAGGCGAAACTATAAGCCCCTATCTTTCTTTGTGTCTGGCTGAGGCATGGAACTCATAAATATTGCGTGAGTGTTAGCAATTATGAAAGACTAAGAGATGGTTGAGTATGTGGACTTGCTATACAAAAGCTCTTACATTGACTCTTTCCGATATTATGATAAATTGCAATTGCTTCAATGACTCAGATCATAGTTTGTTGGTTATCAATAAAGTTTCTAATTCATACTCTACCTTGTGAATGAATTGTCACTTTAGCATAAGAAATTATATGTAATTACATGTTGTTGTTCTAAAGATGATCATGATGCCCTCATGTCCATATTTTATTTTATCGACACCTTTGTCTCTAAACATGTGAACATATTTATCGATTTTGGCTTCCGCTTGAGGACAAGCGAGGTCTAAGCTTGGGGGACTCGATACGTCCATTTTGCATCATGCTTTTATATGGATATTTATTGCATTATGGGCTGTTATTACACATTATGGTACAATACTTATGCCTTTTCTATCTTATGTTACAAGGTTTACATGAAGAGGGAGAATGCCGGCAACTAGAATTCTGAACAGGAAAGGGTGCAAATTTGAGAGACCTACTCCACACAACTCCAAAAGTCCTAAAAATTTATGGAGAATTATTTTGGAATATAAAAAATATTGGGTGAAGAAAATACCAAAGGGGGCCCACCAAGAGGCCACAAGCCTAGCAGGCCTCCGGTGCTCATCTTCTGCTATACGATGTCTTTTGACCAGGAAAAAATCAAAATGAAGCTTTGAGGATGAAGCGACGCCGTCTCGAGGCAGAACCTGGGCAAAAGCAATCTAGGGCTCCGGCAAAGCTGTTCTGCCAGGGAAACTTCCCTCCCGGAGTGGAAATCATCGTCATCGTCATCACCAACGATGCTCTCATCGAGAGGGGGTCAACCTCCATCAACATCTTCACTAGAACCATCTCCTCTCAAACCCTAGTTCATCTCTTGTATCCGATCTTTGTCTCAAAACCTCAGATTAGTACTTGTGGGTCACTAGTAGTGTTGATTACTCCTCGTAGTTGATGCTAGTTGGTTTATTTGGTGGAATATGCTTTTTCAATAGTTACGTTTGTTCCTGAGGACATGGGAGAAGTCTTGTTATAAGTAATCATGTGAATTTGGTATTCATTCGATATTTTGATGAGATGTATGTTGTCTCTCCTTTAGTGGTGTTATGTGAACGTTGACTACATGACACTTCACCATGATTTGGGACTAGGGGCAGGCATTGGGAAGTAATAAGTAGATGATGGGTTGCTAGAGTGATAGAAGCTTAAACCCTAGTTTATGCGTTGCTTCGTAAGGGGTTGATTTGGATCCACATGTTTCATGCTATGATTAGCTTTATCTTAATTCTTCTTTCATAGTTGCGAATGCTTGCGAGAGGGGTTAATCATAAGTGGGAGTCTTGTTCAAGTAAGGGCAGCAGCAAAGCACCGGTCCCCCACATATCAAATTATCAAAGTAACGAACGTTGAATCATATGAGCATGATGAAAACTAACTTGACAATAATTTCGATGTGTCCTCGGGAGCGCTTTGCTTTATATAAGAGTTTGTCCAGGCTTGTCCTTTGCTACAAAAAGTATTGGGCCACCTTTCTGCACCTTATTTATAGTTGTTACTTGTTACCCGTTACGAATTATCTTATCACACAACTATCTGTTACCAATAATTTCAGTGCTTGCAGAGAATACCTTGCTGAAAACCGCTTGTCATTTCCTTCTACTCCTCGTTGGGTTCAAAATTCTTACTTATCGAAAGGACTACGATAGATCCCATATACTTGTTGGTCATCAATGGGGCGTGCCATGAGGGCCACCAAGCTTCGAGACATCGAAGTTCATACAGGTATGTCATTTAATACAAGTTGTTCAATTCTTCACTTTTCTGAACACGATATTATTGATAAAGCCAACAACTTAGGGATCTCTCTTGGTAGTAGTGACAAAGAAACCGCAAAATCAATTAATGATCTACTAGACTTAGAGACGGATCGAGCTGTGGATTTAATACGACATTTAGCAGCGGTAAAACCTATGAATGATGCAGATATCAATGATCTTGGAGTTAATGCACTTCATAGTCTCTGTGAGGATTTAGTCCCCATGGAGGGCTTAGAGGCCGACGAGGATGATATGGCTCCCGAGGGGTATGTGGCCCCTTTGCAGCCAAAGGCCATTCCTGACACCGATACTCAACATGTTGAGGAGATGAAGGATAAACCAAAAAACCTAGAATAGGAAGGTTTATCCTACATCGGCGGTGCGTCAGAGTGCGAGAGTTAAACAAAAGAAAAAATTCCATGATGAAATATGAAAGGGATATTCTGTAATAGCAGAGATCTAGCGGACTTGGCTAAAAGAAGATTCCTTAGTGATATATCAGTAGAACATAAATTAGATTTTATGGCTTTATGGCTTTATCGGAGACGGGTAGAGATTATTTCACCCCACGGTTTCTCAACACCATTTCAGGGGGGGTTGATTTTGACTGCCATTGTCTACCTCCGAGGGGGGAGATCTGGAGGGATACTACTTGGGGTGAAGTGCAAAACTTTAGAAGTCCTGAATGTGGTCCATGGTGATTTTGCAATCAAATTTCGTGTAAGGTCGAAAATTGACAGCTTCCGATGGGCTTTGGTGGCCGTATATGGTGTGGCATAGCCAGAGCTTAAACCTGACTTCCTCGCAGATCTGGTGAGAATTTGTGGGGATGAAAGGTTGCCGATTCTTGTTGGGGGAGATTTTAATATCATTAGAAGACAAGAAGAAAAAAATAATGACAACTTCGATGGAAGATGGTCATTCATGTTTAATATGATAATTGAAAGTCTCGGTTTGAGGGAGATTGACCTCACTGGTAGGCAATTCACATGGGCGAATTCTTTGCCAATTCCTACTTATGAGAAATTGGACAGGGTTCTCATTAGTGTTGAGTGGGAACAAAAATTTCCTCTGGTTACAGTTCAGGCCTTATAGAGAGCCATCTCTGACCATACCCCACTATTGGTTGATTCCGGGCAAGTTACACATGTGGGAAAATACTTTCTCTTTCTAATTAGGATGGTTTGCGAGGGAGGGCTTCATGGAACTCATTGCGGCTGATTGGGCCAGGGACACAGGAGGGTCTTCTAATGTGGAGAGATGGCAAAACAAAATTAGACATTTGCACCAGTTTTTGAGAGGATGGGCCAAACACCAAAGTGGTATCTATAAAGTGGAAAAGGAAAGATTGATACGAATTATTAATGAACTTGATGTGAAAGCCGAATCCATTCTTCTTAATACTTCTAAAAGAGATATTAAGAATGAGGCTGAGAATAAGTTGCAAGCTCTTCTAAGAGAGGAGGAGATGAAATGGGCGCATAGAGCCAAGGTTTCTAAGATTGTGCAAGGGGATGATAATACACAATTCTTTCACATGATTGCTAGCATAGAAAGAAAAATATAATACAGCTAGAACAAGATGAGGGTACACACTACAAAAAATACACTTCCGTGATGATACGTGTTTGTCACAGTAGGTCGCGTTTTTTGTCATGCATGTACATCCATGAAAAATTTATGACAGAATCAAGATAGTCATACCTGTGCTGTCGTAGAAGTGTTCCATGACATTACCAAAATTATCATCACGGAAGTGTCCACTTCCATGATGATAAATCGCGCGTCACAGAAGTGCTTTCGTCAAGGGTGACCGACACGTCGCATCCACCGTAACGGAATGCCGTTAAGCTATCGGGTTGGGTTTTGGATCCGATAACCCGTTAACAGCCCCGGCCAATGGGGATTTTCCACGTGTAAAATCATCATTGGCTGGAGGAAACACGTGTCGGATCACCGTTGGGACAGATGGCATCCGCTCGTTGGACCGAAGGCGCCTATGATACGGTGACACGTGGCACGGCCCAACAGAGGCCCATTCCTGTGAAAAGGCCGGCCTGTTTCACTTGGTCAAAAGGTCGTGGGCCAACCCACGGAAAGCCTGTTAACGGCCTATTCACATATAGCCCATTTACAGCCCGCTAACCCAGGGCTCGTTACGCCCTTTCCGAATTAGGCCCAGTAGCGTCATCTGGGCCGTCCAATATGATTCAGCCCATTTTAACTTCCGGCCCATGTGTGTCCCATGACTTCTTTCGGCCCATATGAGGACCTTTGTAACTCTTGGCCCATTAACGGCCCGTGGTGAAACTGGCCCGTAATGAACAGTGTATCACTTTATACCCATTAACGGCCCGTTATTCCATTGTGCCATTTCCAGCCCAAGTTATCTTTTGGCCTTCTCAGGGCCCATTGATTCTTGGGCTCATTTGCAGCATTCGGTTACATACGGCCTGTTACTGTCATTTTCTGCTTGTGGGCCAAATTCAGCCCGTCGTTACAGTCGGCCCGTTTGCGGACCGTTAATATGTTGGGTTGTTTTCATGTAAAAAAACCCGTTGGGCTGTTTTCATAGAGTTATCAAATACAGCCTATTTACGGCCCGTTATGGTCCATGAATAGTATGGCCCATGATTGGCAAAATGATGATACGCCTCGTAGAAGGCCCATGGATCCTATGGCCCGTATGAGGCCCATGGATAGTACGGCCCGTAGAAGGCCCATGGATCATACGGCCCGTAGAAGGCCCATGGACCCTACAGCTCGTAGAAGGCCCATGGACCCTAAGGCCCGTATAGAAGGCCGATGGATCCTACGGTCGGACGAAGGCCCATGGATCATACGGCCCGTAGAAGGCCCATGATTATTTTGGCCTAGTTACCAAAAATAGGCTATTGTGGCCACAAGAAAAAAACAGAAAAAGAACTACGGTGACTACAAGCAAACAACTAAACAAGACAATAAGGAAATAAATAAGCAAGCAATTAACGCTAGCCTATTACCACTATTACACATATTACATCCACTGGGCATCAAAGTTCGCCACTAGTGCAAATATAGGGAACAAAGCAGCACATTACATACACTGGCCGTCAAAATTGGCCACCAGTGCAAATAAACGCGGCAGCAAAACAAGAGCATAACTGAAACAACTTCAGAAGAGCTCAAAAAACGTTATCCTGGGTATCCACCATGCTGGCAATAATCTTAGCAAGCTGATTAGCTTTGTCTTGTTTGGCGCTAAAATCCTCCAACGCTTGCTGTTCCACCAGAAAGTATGCATCTGAATGCTCCAGGGACTTCCGCGGTCCTTCTGCTTCTTGTCGCAGCACAGCTGATCGATGTCTTTCAGCTTGTAGTTGAGACTCAAGAAACCGAACCGATTCAGACAGTGAGTTTGAATAGCTTGTGCAGGCGGTAGTGGCCAGTAACTCGAACACTAAACCAAGACAGGACTTTGGGGTTGTCTCGCTGTCTTCAAGATAGTCTTCCTTAGCTGTTTTATCAGCTTTGTTGGAGACCAACAAGGATGTGTCACTATCCTGAACCTTATATGCATTACTTCCTTTACCATTGCTTAATAAGGCACTCTTCCCCAATATTCTGTCAGCATTCTGAAAGAAGAAACAAGCAGACACATAACAAGTTTAGCATGTACTAGTATATGAAACTCATTTTGGTGAACTAGTTCATTAGTAAGGTGGACAGGATTAAACTACCAAGTCTTCTATTGCCAAGTACTAGTACATAATAAAAGCATCAAACAAACATATATCTATGTCCTATGGTCACTGCATTGTCTTGCCAAATCAAAATAGAGACACGGTTCAAATCATATCAGTTCAAGACAAAGCAGCAGTGAAAGATACAAGCATGGGAAACTACACGACACAACAAGATTTCAGATGGGTACCACGGGTCTACATGTACAACAACACTATTGGCTCTGTTGTGATGCTAGTAATGTGCATGATATGAGAGTCAACTGTATACACAATTGAAATTGAAATCAACAGAGCTATTGATAAGAGCATACCTGTTAAAGAAACATGCGTGAACATACCTGCTGTGCCATTGGAGTTTTGATTGGATCCTTCAATTTAAAAATAAGTTTATATGAGTAAATACAGTGATACAAGAGCAAAGCAATCATAGTTAAAAAAGGTGTGCCTAAGTGAGCGCTTAAGCGCGCCTAGGCTCTAGGCGTTGGCAAAACGCATTGCGCATAACTACGCATAATCTGTGCATAACTGCGCATAAGCATGCACTTTGGTCAGTAAAGCGCAAGGCGGTGGCAAAACGCACAATTAACGCCTAGCGTTTTTTTGAACTATGATAGCAATGGAATCTTAAATTAGAACAGTTGTTCTTCAGGTTTAGGCACTCGTTCTACATGAACAGAGTACAGTAAGACGCAAGAATATAATACTTAAAAATAGAAAATGAGCTCATAGACCTTACCACATTCTTGGTTCGGGACCAGTACAGAACAAGGCGTTCCCAGTCATCGTCCGGTAAATGTGTCTCAGGAGAACATAAGGGAATTTGATGAGTTTGTTTGCCAGTGAAGTACGTTTTCTTTAGGTAATTCCGATACTGCCACCAAGCATTCTTGAAGATAGCGAGGTATTAGCACAGGTTACCTCATCCTAAGTTTCCAAATCGGTCCTTCTCTATAGAGAAAAATGGGAAAATTTGCTGACCATCATGAAGGTAGGATGTATGGGACGAAGCAAAGTAATTTCCATGAATAACATTACTTATACATAACTCCTAGACAAACACCTGCAACTGGCATTTTCCTTCATCTTCAGTATAATATATCCAAGATGGGAAGATACGCACATACGATTTAACAACATCAAATGCGATAGATGTTAAACTACGACTAGCTGGTTGTGCTTCCTCCACAGGAATAGGCGTACTAACTGGTGGAGTTGGGGTTCGCCGTGATAATACTGGCCCTTTGGGCACTGGAGCTGCCTTACTAACTGCTCTTGTTTGGGAGCTCTGTGGTGGAGATGGTGCTGTGTCAACAGGAACTGGGTTACTATCGGCTTGGGTTGGGGTTAGATTGGGTGAAGTTGGTTCTCTGTCCATTGCAATAGGGTTAAAATCTGCGAGAGTTTGGGTTATGTGTGGTAGGGCTGGTTCTTGTGCATGTACAACCGGGGTGCTATCTCCACCAAGAGGTAGCACTGTTTTATTTGAAGACCGTGTTTTTAGTCCGCTAGATACTGGCATCACCCGCTCCAATTCAAATGGCTGATAAACAGGAAACATAGTTTAATGTACATACATTGTATGAGAGACAGATGCAATAGATAGTGTGGAAAAAAGAGGGCATGAAATAGTTGACATGTATATTGTTTAACTAAAATGGATAGCATGACATAATTTCACATATATGATGTCTACCTAAACTGGATAGCATAGCATAACATAATTCAAAGATATGATGAATAACTAAACATGATCGCATGACATAATTCACCTACATGTTATCTAAGTAATTAGGATCACATCATTTAATTCACATATGTGATTTATATGCTAAACAGAGGGCATTCGATATAATGTCTGAACTAAGAACATGGTGTTGAATATTGTGTATATGATGTCTAAACTATGCAATGCAAGACATCGTATGCATGATATGAGCAGTATAACCGTGCCAAGTTAGAGCATACACCTCAGTGGGGGAATAGGACTGGTCATCTATCTCTGAATCCATCTCTTAGGAGCTATCGGGACCCAACAAGAGATCTGCTTCAACAGGTAGCACTGTCTGCTCTGAAGGCCTTGTTTTCACTCAAGATTTTTCCATCTCCCACCCAAATGGCTGATTCACAGGAAGAGTAGTTTAATGTACAAACATTGTCGACAAATGGAAATGTAATGAAGAAAAGGATGGGCAAGATATCATTCAAATATATGATGCCTGGTTAAACAGGATGGCATTGCACATTTCACATATATTATGACTGGCTAAAAGACATGAGACTGGATAATTCCCATATATGATATAGAAACTAAAAAGGTGGCATGACAGAACATATCTAAACTAAGCAGATGACATATATGATGTCAAAAGTAGGCACTGCAAGGCAACATATGCATGATATGACTAACATCATCATGCAAAGGTAGAGCAAACACCTTGGGGGTAAATAGGAGTGGTCAGCGGCGTCTGAATCCGCCTCAGAACAGATATCTTCCTCTAGATTACAATCTGGAGAGGGGTGGGCAGGGTTTGCCATTGAACCCACCATGGAGCGATGTCTGCATGACATTGTATTGCTGCGCAAAACTCTTCTCTTTTTCTCTACATGTTCAGCATGACTATGTACAATATCTGACATGCATACAAAAAAATGTGGTGAGATTATGTAAGGAGAGCATGCATAAATTTAGAGTGATGGTAACAACCAGTGGATCGACGTTTTTCCGTTGAACCAAAATAGCCCTAATGGATCGACGTGAATGTATATTAATAAGTGATGCAACAAGTGTACAACCTATTTGCCGTAGCCGTGTCGACCTCAGCATCATTGGGTTGGTCGCTGAAGCAGTTGAGGCAGAGGTGGCTGTCGGAGGTGTGGAGGAAGATCTGAGGAATCTGTAGACGGCATCCAGGGCACTGCTCTGTTGTGATGGATCGTTCTGTCCATGGAGCAGCTCCGGTGAGCCGTAAGACGTCAAGGCTAAAGTAGCACAAGACAGACATCGTCAATCTCAAGTGGGATTCTAATAGCATCTCCAATAGATGATGTAAAATGGATGTAAAATTAACATCACCAAAAACCACCTAACTACAACAGATGAGGTAAAAACTGTTGACTCCGAACTGAACTGTCAAAACTGAAATTTACTGTGGAATATGAATGCTACTGTCCAAACTGAACGCAATGGTAGCAGAGAGGCACTTGACATGTAGTTTAGGGAGGGCCTGCAGTTCATCTTCAACCTGCACCCCCTGAGCCGCCAGCCACCACCGGCCCCAGCGCCGCCTCGCCGCCCCGAAACAACTCGCCACCGCCGCCCCGGCCAGCCCTCTAGGCCCCCCACCCTAAACCCTAAGATAGATAGTGGGGTACCTCTCCGACGAGCCCCCGTCCCTGTTGCCGGTGGTTCTTCCTTAACT
>NC_041380.1:162944771-162961585 GCF_002162155.2 Triticum dicoccoides | reverse complement strand
CGACTGGCCCAAAAGTCGATTCAGTCGACTGAAGTGTGGCTTAATCAGAGCAAAGCGGCAGCACGAGTGAGGTAGAGAGCAGCAGCAGCAGCTGGGCAAGCGAGCGATCGAGCGAGAGCCGGAGCAGCAGCAGCAGCAGCGCGAGCGAGGGAGCGAGAGCCGGAGCAGCAGCAACAGATCCGGCTGGTATGGACGCCGCCGCCGAAGGGGCCTCGCACTGGGGGTGAGCCGCCATGGAGATGTCGCCCGCGGCGCCGGCTTCAAGGTAGCCGCTCCATGAGGGTGCGGATGGAGCACCGTCGGTGCCGGGAGGTCGAGTTAAGGAGAAGGTGCGATGTGATGAGTGTACAACCTCTTTGGTGGCGCCGAGGAGGCCTCGGCTTCGTCCGAGGAGTCGGTGAGGATGCTGCGTTTCCGGTGGAGCAGGTTAAGGCGGCGCTGTGGGGATGGAGCAGCCACGATAGACGAGGCGATCGTCGGAGCAGCTCCTTGGAGGTGGAGGACGGGGCGGCTGAACCGGCGGGACAGCGAGATGGACGACGGATCCTCATCCGGGGAGGTGGACGGGGGATGTCGAGCTGTTGTGGTGGACGACATCGTCGGGGAAGAGGCTCCGGCTGGGCAGCGGTGACATGGCGGACGGAGGAGGGTGGGGTTTCGCGGCTGGAGCGGAGAGGTTATGGCGGCCTGGGATTTCAAATGGCGAAAAGGGGGCGATGGGAGGGGGTGAAGCATGTCATAGGAACGCGCTTGTCCAAAATGTAGGGTGTGTTACAAAAGTACCCCCCACCGATTTGAACTAGCGGCCCTTTCGGCTCAGGGTTAGAAGGGGGATTTCACGTGTCGGGATTTGGCAGCTGGAGGGAGTTTTCACGCGCGTTGTAATTTCGGGATATCAAGGCGCCAGTTTTGGGAGCACGATATCTGAATTTTCGGGATATAACAAGACACGAGTTGAATTTTAGGGACAAGCCTAACGTGTAGTAATACTGTACTTGTATGTACCAAATCAATTCGCACTTCCCTCAACCAAAAGAAAACGAAAAAAATAAAACTGTTCATACCACACAAAGAGAGAGTCTTGCCCCGTTTTACTATACAAATGCTATTCAAAGCTACTCCCTCCTTGCATCTATATAGGGCCTAATGCGTTTTTCGATGCTAAGTTTGACCAAACATTAGAGCAATGATATATGACATGCAACTTACACAAAGCACACCATTAAATTTGTCTGTGAAAGGTTCTTTCAATGATATAATTTTCACATTGTGCATGTCATGTACTATTAATCTTGTCAATAGTCAAAGGCGGTCTTAAAAATCTCATTACGCCCTATATAGATGGAAGGAGGGAGTATGAATCCATGTTTTGTCCGATTAAATTTTTTCGCTTGCTGTATAATGCATGTAACCTACTCATACCAACATTTTAGTGCATTCCAAATGTCTATACTACCGCTGCAATTCGAACTAAATTTGAATGGGCCAATTCCAGTTCTGCCCCTAACTCGAAACCACTACTCAGTTTTGCCCCTAATTTTTAGGTATGCTCAGTTTTGCCCCTCCGCCATTAGTATCACTTATAGAAATGCCCTTTTGCGCCCTTATCGTCTGGTCAAAGGACTTTGACCACCCAGAAAAAAATAGCAAAAAAAATCAAAAAAATCTGAAATTTTGTGGGATCGAAAATAGTCATGTCCGCAAGGCGCGTGCAAATTTGTGTGCCGTTCGGACACCCTGAGAGCTCGTGGCAAAGGAAATCATAAATTTTGTACGCATGTGAACAGTAAATTTGAAAAAATAGAAAAAAATCCAAAAAATATGAATTTTTGGGGAACTGAAGATACTTAGGTGCACAAGATGTGTGCACATTTTTGTTGTGTTTGGACATCGTATGAGCCCGTACGAGCTCGTAGGAGCTAAACTTTATTTTTTTCTCCGCGAGCTCCTACGATGTCCAAACACAACAAAAATGTGCACACATCTTGTGCACCTAAGTATCTTCAGTTCCCCAAAATTTCATATTTTTTTGATTTTTTTTCTATTTTTTCGAATTTACTGTTCACATGCGTACAAAAATTATGATTTCCTTTGCCACGAGCTCTCAGGGTGTCCGAACGGCACACAAATTTGCACGCGCCTTGTGGACATGACTATCTTCGATCCCACAAAATTTCAGATTTTTTTGATTTTTTTTGCTATTTTTTCTGGGTGGTCAAAGTCCTTTGACCAGACGGTAACGGCGCAAAAGGGCATTTCTATAAGTGACACTAACGACGGAAGGGCAAAATTGAGCATACCTAAAAATTAGGGGCAAAATTGAGTAGTGGGTTCGAGTTAAGGGCATAGATGTAAATGTCCCAATTTGAATTTGTTTCTCTATTTCAATAAGAATCTACAATCATGATTGTTGCCAACTTCAACCATCATAGTTTCCTTGCTATCCGCCAGATGTAAATTGGGCAGCCTATAATGCAAGATGGCAGGCACACCATCATCAACAACTCTGTTTTTTATAAGAGTAGAGATAAAATATATTAAATGTAGTATAACATGTTCATAACTACACCATGTGTATCACCGTTATATATATTCACACATGTGTCGGTTTGAAACACTATGATAAATTCTTCAAATATCCGAATTCACTTTTTATAATGAAGTATATATGATCTCTATTCGTCTTTTACAACCACACAACCCTCTTATCTTTGTAGCTAGCGCTAACTTTCTCCTGTGCATGCACACGCCCGCATCCCTCTCACCATCCCTCAGCATTCTCTAGCTCCATCGCGCAAATTCATCTTTTCACTTTAGGTCGTTCACCCACGGTGTGTGTAGGCCCCCCAGCTCCTTCTTTACGGCACACATCGATCGATATGCCTCTCTAGCCAGGTGTGCCTAGCACAAACACAAGCTTCCCCTCTTCTCTTGTCATCATCCATGCCTCACTCCCACCACTCTTTTCATCGTTCTCGTACTCGCACACTCCTCCCCCCTCGATATAGTATGCCTCTCATACCACCTCCTACATGCATCCTGCTCTCTCTATCCTTCTCCTTGTTCCTCATTTGCTTCTAACACACACATGCATGTATACCGATCGATCTCCCAACATATACCTAGATCGACTTTAACTACCCCCCCCCCATTGAACGACGTACCTCACAAGTTATGTCTCCCCTTTCTCTAACAAAGGGCGATTGATCTTCCTATGTAGTTACGTCTGCTTACCACAGCCACATCGTCCTCCCTCATCATTCGTGCATGCCTCCTGACCCATCTCTCACATGCACGTGCACAGGCAACAAGCAGCCATCTCCTCTCTTATTGATATTGCGGGCGTGCCCTCCGTTTGTCTAGCAAGCCTATCCCACCATTTGTTAGAAGCAACTCCACTACCACCCCCTCCAACACTCTAGCTCTGTCTCTCTCCCAACCTTATTCCTCTCCTGCACATATGCATGGATGCCGATCAATCTCCCTTAATACATGAGGCAGATCGATCTCCTTAATACATGAGGTAGGCCTCTCTCCTCCTCCACACATATACCAGCCATTGTACCTCTATAGTTAATTGGGCCTCCCTCTTCCCCCACCACACACCGATAGTCGAGCGCTGCAGGTAGGTATCCATGCCACAGAGACAAACTGCACATGCCCCATCTCACGTTCCAGTAGGCCATCCACTCTATATCTTTGACGTGGGCACACACAAATTCGATGGCACTCTTTATCGATCGCGCGCGCACACACACGCATCATCCCTCTCTTAGATTCTATGGACACCTCAGGATGCATTTGTATGAGTAGTTTATCTTGTGAGAGAAAAGGTTGAATGAGGGAAGGCCTTATTTGTGAATGTGGAGAGACGTGTGGGTATATTTTTGCAAAATTGCCATAGTTTCTTTCCTATCCGTTAGATATAAATCCGACGGCCTATATTGTAGGATGGCACGCACACCATCATCACCAACTTTGTTTTCTACTCCCTCCGTCCGAAAATACTTGTCATCTAAATGGATAAAAAGAGATGTATCTAAAACTAAAATAAGTATAGATACATTTCCTTTTATCCATTTTGATGACAAGTATTTCTGGACGGATGGAGTATTTATCTTTTTAGAGATTTCAATAAGTGACTATGACCGGACCTTACCAACATACTCAAAAAAGTAGTCCATAATTTTGATGTTACCCTCTTTTCTTGGCGGTGCAATGCCATTTGGATACCTCATAAATAAATAAAGTACTACATGATACTAATATATGATACATGGTGCAGGAGTACTAAGTATTATTAATATAGTTTTGCTAGAACTCATCTAGATGAGATATAATTTGGTCTCATTCATATTGTATAGCCATTGGATGTGATGCTATATAAGATGCGTGTGTGCTGACATGGGTTGTATTTGTTCTTGTGCAACGAACTGACCACTGCATGTCATGTTTGATAGTCTCAAGTCATTAAAAGCATACAAGCCCCACATCTCTTCTTGGTTGATTCCTCTACTTATGTCAAGAAATAAGAAACAACGTGAGAGTTAATGCACCACGCCTATGTGTTTACTATTTGGTTTTTGTAAGATGACTTAATACTCACCTAGACGGAGGGAGTATTCGATTTGACAGCGGACGGCGCAGTTCCCGATATGGCTTTAATGCAGACGAGGGAGGGAGTAGCGGTTCCCGATATGTTGAATAGCCAATGCATCCACCTTCAATTAATGCATGAGGGAAGTAATGGGAGGAGGTCCGGGAAAATAGGCTGCATGATGTGAATGCAACGCAGTTTGCCCTCATTGCCCTCATATAAAGGCGCCCCTCCATTCCAATGCATCTACCACATCGTACGCACCTAAGCATTTGCCTAAGCACCTACACTAAGCGCAAAAGAGCTCACTCCAGACCCATGGTGGCGATGCTCGTGAGCGGCCAGCGGCTGCGCCAGATGGTCCACGACACTGGCCTGCGGCATGGCGCCGAGGATCGTCTCCAGACGGTGTTGGAGACCGGCTGGTGGATGGCCGCCTTCGACACCAACTACGACTCTCAATTGGACCAGATGATCGTTGCCACCAGCAACAAGTTCACCGTCCTCAAGAAGCTCGCGGACGACATCGCCGTACTCCTCCAGCCCGCGCACCCGGGCTCCTCATTGCCTGCCACCCTAATCGGCCTCCATGGCCGGAGCCTCTTTCAAGCATTGGTGGCCCTACGACTGCCCGCTGACGCCAAGAAGAATGTCCACCTGGAGGTCACGCTCGCCGCGAGGTGCCTCGCCTTGCAAGAATTCGTCGACCTACACATCCACATGTACGAGGAAATCGTGTACATAGGTATCTACAAGGCCAGTGAGAACGCTATGACGTTGGCCTTCCTCAGCCGGCTGGAAGCCTTGGATGCCTTTGCTGAGAAGAACCTCGACCTCGCCACAAAAGCCGCCGCTCCTTAGCCGCCGGTCGGTGGCCCGGCGCACTAAGTTGAGGAGGAGGAGGTCGTACGTTCGTGGATCCATCTTTCTTCTTGCCTTCTGTAACCACCACTGTGATCGCATCATCGTGGCCTTAATTCTTATTATGCTGTTGCATTCTCGTTCCAGTCAATACCGACATGTGCGATCCCTTTGCTTAATTATATGCATTACTGTAACTAGTACTCCATCCGTTAATTTATAAGTTTTGCTTACCTTTTCCATCAACATCGTGCAACACGCGGGCATCTTGCTAGAAACACTAGAATATGTCTATATAATCCGTATGTGATAGTCCATTTGAAATCTCAAAAAAGACAAATATTTAGGTACGGAGGAGTAATATATTAGGAGTATATCAAAACAATAGTGATTTCTTTCAAGTTTGTGAACAAATACTACTATTCTACTACGTTGGATCCGTCGCAACGCTCAGGCACATTGCTGGTAAAAGGAAAAGGCCTGCCGTGTTCCCGTCGCACCCCCACACGCCCGGGAATCGGGAGTACAACATGGCCCATCCGGAACGACACATAGCTTAGGGAAGGCGTGTTGCCTAGCATTTTCACTTTCATGTGGGACCGCCGTTGAGCAA
Organism: Triticum dicoccoides; assembly: GCF_002162155.2. NCBI lineage: Eukaryota > Viridiplantae > Streptophyta > Magnoliopsida > Poales > Poaceae > Triticum > Triticum dicoccoides. Next base: position 162,955,514 of record NC_041380.1, on the reverse strand, counting down.
ACCGACACCCCACCCCCCGCCGGGTTGGAAAACAGAAACGAGGGGAAGATCTAGTTGTAGCACGGAAGCCAAGAAATTTGGTGTCAGACGGGGCTCGTTGATAGAGTAGGAGCATTCCGTACTAGTACTACTCCTACTAGTACCAAGTTTGTACTCCTAATACTATATTACTAGTACTACCACTATAGAACTAGTAGGTACATGCACGGCACAACATCGTAGGAACAAAAAACGGGAAGATCTTGTTTTGGGTGATTTATCTTTTTTCAATCAACGTAGTATGAATAATATGATGTGGGAGCACCCATGAAGCTTATGTGGCTTGGTTGCATGGCTACGGATGGTTGGAGAAAAATAAATAGATAATGTGTTTAGAGTGCACTCCACTAAATAGATATATATACTTTGGATCCATTGCAACAGACCGACACATCTATATGTATACCCCCTATATAGTGTGTGAAAAACTTTGAAAGTTGGTCGTTGGGTGAAGCCAATCCGACGGTACAAAGTTGGCAAATCTGAGCACTACTGGCCGTTGGATATCATCCACCAGATTCTGCCACATGTATAATCTAGAAGACTCCATGGTTGAACTTAATTCATGACTAAGGGCCTCTTTGATTCATAGGATTGCAGAAACACAAGAATAGGAAAAAAGTAGGATTGGAATGGCATGTTCATTGGATCCCTATAGGATTTTAGTTTGTTTGATTGTGTCACATGAAAAACAAAGGATTTCTTTCAAGAGGTTGGAGTGCATGTTAGAATTCCTATGAAACGTAGTACAAATGAATCCTTAGGAAAATATTCTACATGATTCAATCCTACGAATCAAACGACCAACATAGGAAAAATTCGTAAGGATTCTAATCCTTCAAAGATCCTACGAAAATCCTTTGAATCAAACAGACCCTAACTTTGCCACAACTAAGCTTAGCAAAGTTATTAGTTCTTCAAAACGAGAGAAACAAGTTGGCAAGCCTAAGGGAATCTTGCCACATTTTTTGTGTGTATGTCATGTGGGGCCTTAGTGTGGCTTGCCTAAGGTGTGGCTTGAACCAAACACTCACCTAAGTTAATCAAACTTGCCTAACCTTACATTCCACCAGATTTTGCCACATGTTAGAATCCAGAAAGCTCCATGTGTAGAAGCATAATGCACAAACCACCAGAATCTCATGCGTGCAATGCACGTGTACCTTACTAGTACTAGTAGTTGGTAGTAGTAAGAAACAAATTCCAGTTTTGGCACGAGCTCCTACTGCGGGAGCACCACAAGGCCTGCCGCAGGAGTTACATTTCCCTCTCGGGGCCCACGGGACCGAACTTCAGTTGCTTAGTGCCCGGCCTATGAGTCAATGACATGCGGACCTTAAATGCGGCTAGCCCACATGTCATTCTCATGGTGGTGGCGTGGTTCGCGACTCACTCGTTCGAGATGAACCGGCCGGTGCTGGCGTGGCCATGGCGAGGGTGCCACAGCTGGGCGCCGGGGCGTTACAAGGCGTAGATGGCCATACTGGCGGGTACTACCTGTAGTACTCCTTCCGGTCCTTTTTACTCTGCATATTAGGTTAGTCCGAAGTCAATCTCATCCAACTTTGACCAAGTTTATATAAAAAATTATAGACATTCACATAACAACACCAATATCATTAGATTCATCTTGGAATATATTTTCATATTATACTTATTAGATATTATAGATGCTAATAATTTCTAATATAAATTTGTTCAAACTTAGCAAAGTTCGACTTTCGGCAGATCCAATGTGCAGAGTAAAAAGGACCAGAGGGAGTACATAAGTACTCCAGCTAAGGATTGATGCCAGGGATGAAATGTGTCACTGCCACTGGATGAAAATTCGATGGTGCGGGAGTATGGATCGGAGCACAGCAGCAGAGCAGGAAAACCGCGTCCAATCGGGTGTGTCTATGGTAGAAAGTTGATGGTCACCACAGTTCAGCTGGCCCGCATGTCATGCACACAAAGGAAGAGGAGCGGTGGGGCCGACAGGGATGAGGGGCACGTCGGGGGATGAGGATCCCCTAACGCGAACAATCCTACCATTCAGTCACTGACATGTGGGACCCATAAGCATGGGTCCCACCTGTCAACGAAGGAAAGGCATGGCAAGGCAGTGATAGCCACGTCAGAGGATCCATGTCCACGTCGGGGGGCGTCGTTCCGTGGGTTGGAGCGGCGTCGTGGGAATCGCATGTGGGTGTGGCAGTGGTAGAAACAAGAAATGTGATGGTCGCCGTGGTTCAACTTCCATGGACAAGATGTCATGTCTGCTGACACATGTATATCAAAACTAGAGTGTTTATATTTCAAGCACGTGAACAAGTATTATTCTACCACTTTGGATCCATTACAATGCATGGGCCAGCACATTAGTAGTAGTAGTGTCCATCTCTATCTCTAGGGGCCTTCCCTCGTTCATCCTTTTCTCTCACAAGATAAACTACTCATACAAATGCATCTTCATGTTCCGTGGAACGCACAAGGATATTTCCTTGGGGGTCTCTCCAGCGCGGCATGGCCGTAGTTGCAAGTTGACGCCCCTTGAGATGCCGACATTGAGGGGCACTCGAATTTCCTCCGATGAGCAGGTAAGATGAGTTTGATCACATAGTAAAGCATTCTAAAGACTACTTCCATGTCCATTTCCTAATTCTCCCCCTTCCCACTATTTCACAGGTTAGGCTCGGTGCGAGTGGAGATTGGCTTGCATATGTACAGGAGGGTACCAACATCAATTTGCACAACATTTACAACGGTGACACCGTTCCCGTAGAACCTTTGTCCAACATTGGGACCAGCCATGCAATGGGCCACCGCATGAATTGGTACGATGGAACAATGGTGAGATTGAATAAGATAGCATGAACTTTGCACATGGCGGTTGAAGACGGACCATGCTGTCTGCGGCCGATTTGTTGTCGTACGAGTAGGAAGACGTTGTGCTCCTTTATAACCGCATCTTTGCGGTGACAAACCAGGGGACTTATTTTGTATGGGACACATCCTACGATATACTCCCTCTCTCCTAGTTTATTTGTTTTGAATCTTTTCGTTTTATAAGTTTCAAATTCAAATTTAGAGCTCCCCATCACATGTTGAGATTACAATGTCCATTAAATCATTGTGTGCATGTATAGTAAAGAAACAAATCTCGAGTTTGGCATGAGTTCATGCTGCAGGAGCACCACAAGCCCTGGCGCAGGAGTTACATTTCCCTCTCAAGGCCATTGGGACTGAGCTTCAGCGCCTTACTACACCTACCTTTGAGTCAATAACATGTGGACCCGATAGGTGACTGGTCCACATGTAATGCTCCCGTAGGCAGAGGGGCAGTGGGGCCAAGAGGGGTGATTCGCAGGTCGGAGGACCTGTGGTTTCATGGGTTCGAGCGGTGTCGTGGGAATCGCGGGTGGCTATGGTAGAAACTTCATGCTCGCCGCATTTTAGGTGGCCCACATGTCATGCACACAAGCTGTCATGTCTACGGACACATGCACTGCATACCAATCACTGGAAGGAGTAGCAGAGAAAGCTATATATGCGGATAAATAGTTCCTTATAGTCAAGCGGACCCACGCTACTACTCTGTTCCAAAGACATGCACACCATTGAAATAGTCCATCTATATCAATATACACCGAGAGGGAATAATTTTTTTTACAAGAGAGGAAATAGTTCATCCATCCATAATGCCCTCCTGCTGGTGCAGCCTTTTCTTCTTCTTCTTCTTCTTCTTCTTATTATTATTATTATTATTATTATTATTATTATTATTATTATTATTATTATTATTATTATTATTATTATTATTATTATTATTATTATTATTATTATTCTTGTTCTCATTCTCCGTGGGAGACGGCTTCGCAACAAGCTCTTTGGACCTTGCAGCTATCTCGAAACTCACACGGGCATCGAGGGCAGCATATTTTATCCGCTCGTACATCAAGGGCTAATTCTCCTATCCAGACGACCTTAATGCCACTGTCTCGTCACCCTTCTAAAGATTTGTACCAAGCACAAAATTTGCTACGTCGAATAGGGATGGTGTCTGTTTATCACAATCTTCTACAGGAATTTTGATTCTGGTTTGTAGGTTAGCGATGCTTTTCAAATCAAGGTTGTACGGCTTCAGCTTCTGTTTGTCCCCTTCGATGGCTGCCCCACAGAAGTATACGTCCTCCCGAGACAAGAAATCGTGAAGCTCACATGGTATGGAGGGTGAGTGTATGATGTGGTACACCAAAACATCATCTTCATGGGACAGCTGAAGGACGGTAGCGCACTGGATCTTCCCAGGGGCACGCTCTGTGTACTCTGCGTCAAGACGGATGACCCTCGTCTCTACCTTTTCGAGGGAGTTGGATACATTGTTGATCCACTGCCGAACAACCCTTGGGTGGACGGTGACGGTAGCAACTATGCGCATTGAGCCTTCGACGAGGACATGTTGGACGCTAAAAACCTGCATCTTGATCACTTCCGCCATTTGGAACCGCTGGGACGCAGGGCTATGGTTTGGAGAATTAGGATTAGATGACTAGTCTAACTGAAGTAGTAGATGATTATTTAAAGAGGTTAAAACGATGTGAAAGCAGTGGGGTTTGGATGCAAATGAAGACGAAGGGGAGGTGAAGAAGCCGAGGAGAATGGGTTCCCAATGGAGAAGTAAATGGGAGAAGTGGCGTGCAGGCAGTTGATTAGACGGCTAGGTAAACTAAACGAAAAGGCTATGCGGGTAGACTGATGAGTCATACCTGTTCGTGTACGTGCCCATCCTTCCTGATAGGTGGGACCTATGCATGCAAACAGATAAAAAAATGTCCTGGATACAGAACATGGATAACACTGTTTATTTAGTGTTGAATCTTTTTAGTACTTTGAATTTTGGCCACTACTTCTGCTGTTTAGTAACTTTTCTGAATTTTGGCCACTACTACAGTAAGTTCAAGTGAGTAACTATAGTAACTTCAAGTGAGTAACTCCATGTCCGATATTTTGTACATAAAACTAACCATGATATTTGTTCCTCTGTTCTGGTCATAATTATAATCTGATTGTTGAACCCTTAATCATTCTCATAATGTTTACATGATGCACAATTATACTGCCGTCAAAACTACTCCATACACACACTGTCGAAACTGACAAGATGGTGGTGGAGGTGGGAATAAATGTTCAGTATTGGTGCATTTTCTGTGCTTACAAAATTCAGATTGAATTTCACTACCAAAAGAAAAGAAGTGGAGATTAAATGTTGCTTTCCACTTACTTCACCTGTGTGTAACTCTTTTGGTGCATTTTCTGCAGAACCTATGTGTAGCTGCAGCATACAGGCCAGTTCATCAACTGCTCGAAGAAGAAAAGAAGGTGGCATTTCCTTGCCTTTAGCATACAAGCCAGTTCACTTAATGTCCTCTGGTGCTATATTTCTGAGAACATCCAAGTTTTTACTTATCACTTTGTTAGCATTCACAAGTCTATTGAAGCGTGCATGTCTCTATGAATCTTGCTATCTACTCCAAGTATATGGTGTGTAGTCTGGCAAAGGATATTAGTACTTGGTGCATTCTAAGTTTAAAACCACTCTAGATTTACAAGTGTTTACTGAAGATGACAAGTGTTTATTAAGTTCGAAATTTGAAGTAACTAGTAGACGAACAATATTCATCTTTTTCTGTATATGAAGAAGAATAAACCTAGCTAATTCAAATAATTCCAATTTTAGGGACAAGTTTTTATCAACTCTTAGTTAAGGGGTTGTGGCAGTTTTCAGTTTTCAGTTTTGTGCTACTTGAATTGATTCTACAGGAATATTTAGGGAAGAGTCATGGCTATGCTTAGCTCTCTGTAAAATGAATGACTGAAATTGGACAATTGGAAACTTTAGGTATGTTTGCAATTGGACAAGTGGTGAATAAATCCAAATAAAGCAAATAAATTCAAATGATTCAAATAAATCCAAATAAACATGGTTGATCTTCATTTTGCATAAACCTGGTTGAGTATTACAGAGTAATTGACAACAAATTGACCCGGTTGGAATTCATACAGCAACAGTAAAAGTTAACTGAACTTCTTTTGCGTGCATTTATCACTCCAGAAAACTTTCAGTAACAAGTGAGCAGCCTCTGCATTTTCTCGGTGAACTTTTGAGTGCATTTATCACTTGTTGGAGTATGCTACAGCTTCTGCAAATCACAAACTCCTTTAGTTTACATCTTAGTTTTAGCAAACACTACAGTTTCAATAAAGGAGTCATAACTGAATTACAGGCACTGTAGTTTCTCTACAGTATTGGAACACTGAACATTTTCAGTTAACTGTAGCAAGAAAAACTTCCAAAAACTAGCAGATCTCCAAGAATGCCAAGAATATTACTCAATGAATTTGATGGCATCAAACTAAATTTTCACTATAATCTGATCATCATTTAGCAGTAGTGTATAGCCTTTGTCCTAGATTATTTCTCTAGCTTTGTATCCCCTGACTGAATTTTCTCCGCCTGTACTAAGAACAGCAAATTCAGACTCACAACAGCAAATTGAACAGCAGCAGTAGCAGAGGTGGGCGGGGCAGACTCACCAGCACAGGCGGGAGTGGCAGCAGAGGCGAGGCAGGGGAAAAGGCAAAAGCAGCATCAGAGGTCCACGGCGCCGGCGTCGTCCACCAGTAGCAGCATGAGATGCGCGAGTGGCCGGAATTGTCCACGGCGCCGGTGGCCGGAGCGGACGAAATCGAAGGCGCGGGTGGGCGGCGAAGGTGGGCGAACATGGGTGGTGACCTTCAATGGGGACGGCGGCGTAGCTTGAGGAGGGTGCCGGCGCAGGTCGCCTTCACGGCGGGCGGTGCAGGTGGTAAGCCGCGGCACAGGTGCAAGCGGGCGGCGGCGCTGTTCTTGGTCGCGGGCTGGGCCACGGTTCTGGTGTTGGTCACGGCGCAGATCCAGGCGGGCGGCAGCGCAGGTGGGTTGCCGGCGATGGCTGCAAGGCGCGGGCGACGGGGGAGGAGGAAGGAAGGAGATGGACTTCTTTGTGACGTGTTTAAAACTCTGTGGGTTTTTTGCAAAATAAAAATACACTGCCATGTGGACAACTTTTCCCGGACGGAGGGAGTACTAGTTAAATCCGAGCTATGGGTGTGAAGCACTGATATGCCAGTACATTTGATTGTGATCTGTTCTAATTTTGTACCTGAACTTTTTTTAGAAAGGGTTGTACGTCAACTTAATGTGCTAGCAGAACTTATTGTGTTGTCTGTCTGTTTTCTTTGCACAACATTCAAGATATTTCCCCGTCATTGATAAAGACGATGAACCGTTATGTACGACCTCGTTGGATTCAACATAGCCCTTCCCGTAGCGATCCACTGCTTCCATCCTGATTGTGCCGCCTGCGTGAAATTTTTGTATGCAAGTTTAGTGTGCTATGATGATCTATATGATTGTGTCAACTATATAAGTTTTTACTGAGCATCAGCAATGCATATGGCTGAAAGATGTATTTACGAGCATCGACCGATGGGTCTCTCTCTCTCTCTCACACACACACACACACACGCAGATGCACAAGTAGGATCCGTTGAATTATTTATTTGCTCGTGACAGCTTTTAATTAGGTTCCACTGTAATCTAACTTTTTTTCTTAAGTTATTAATTGAGCTCAGTGACTTCAAAAAGTTGTACAGAAGCCTTGTTTGGGCCTTACCGGCGTCGCTAAATGTGGGCTGAGTAACCATGTTAGGTTGTACTGTACTACACAAGCCTTTTTTTAACATCAGCAATGCAACTGGGTCGACAGTTGTACACAATATCCGGGTCAACTTTTTATTCTCCGCCCTGCTGGGCTGCAAACTTTCCTAGGAGGTATGCATTAGGCTTAACAAGAAAATGGACTTTAAGAAATAATAAATGGGATGTAATTATAATAACTGGACAGTTACTATGCACCAAACACGTAATTAGTTTGAAAAATATATTATTGTTGGAATTTGAAAATTTTATTTTCATTACTTGTTGCGCGCGCAATATTTCGTTGGATTTTAACGTAATACAACTTTATTTTGAAATTATATTTGACCTGACTAGAAATTTCGGATAAAAATATTTCGGATCTCATCAAAATGTGGGATTTTTTTTTAATTCTGTTTTGAGCGGTTGTTTCAAATTATTAATCGTTGTCCTAGCTAGGAGTTGGGTTGTACTTTTAACAAACTGTAAATGGGTTGTAGTAAATTCCATTAGAATTAAAAAATGGGATGTAGATTCTTACTAATCGCATATGGGCTATACGTTCTCTGCCAAATCCGAGCTGTGGGCCTACTAAGTTGATGCGTTCCAAGGGCTTTGTCAACTTAGTCAATAATAAACGATTCTAGCTGCAGTGATCGTACGATGTCCATCCAACGGACGTAGTGCTTCTTCAACCTCTGGTCTTCTTGCTCCAGCCGCCCAAAGCAGCGCCGGTCGTGTTGCGTGCTCCTGCCTCCCGTGGCCGACTGTGATGCCGCGGAGGCCTCACCGCCCCGTACTACTCCCACCGCTAGCCAGGCCATCTCTCTACTCACCCACACCCCATGTTATTCTGTGGCGACGACAGCCTCACACCGCAGCCGAACCAGTGAACCCTCGTACTCCTCTCTGCGCGGGCTTCCACTGCTGTGTCTTCCCCGGCTCCGCGTCGCCCCCTTCCTAGGCCTTGACGTCCTCTAGACCACCACCCTGGTTCTCTCGGCGCGGCGTGGTCAACTTAGTCAACGACCGACTTCCATCAGAAGAGTACTGTACATGGAGAGGCTGACAGCTGGGTCCAGGCGGCCGCAAGGAAGTGCCTCCTTACTACGCACAAAATAATTATTCCTCCACCTGACAGGAGGGACCCACCGGACGGGCCACCTTATTTCGCGAAAAAAACGTTTCCCCCTGACTGCTGGGACCCACCAGATGGGCCAACGTATTTCATGAAAAAAATGCCCCCCTCCCGCTGTCAGCTCGGACCCACCGGAAGTGCCTCCTTATTACGCACAAAAAAATGAATACTCCCCCTGCTAGCTGGGTCCCACCACGGTGGGAGGCTGACTTGTGGGCCTACTAAGTTGACTGGGACGGGGGCCTTTGTCAACTTTAGTCAATATGAACGATTCTAACTCCAGCGACCGTATGATGTCCATCCAACGGCCGTAGTGCTTCTTCAACCTCTGGTCTTCTTGCTCCAGCCGCCCAAAGCAGCGCCGGTCGTGCCGCATGCTCCTGCCTCCCGTGGCCGGCTGTGCTACCGCGGAGGCCTCACCGCCCCCTACTATTCCCACCGCTGTCCAGGCCCTGCGGCGACGGCAGCCTCACACCGCAGCCGAACCAGTGAACCCTCGTACTCCTCTCCGCGCGTGCTTCCACTGCCGCGTCTTCCCCGGCTCCTCGTCGTCCCTTTCCTAGGCCTTGACGTCGTCCACCGCTCTGGTGCTCTCGGTGCGGCATGGTCAACATGGTCAAGGAACGACTTCCATCGGACGTGGACTGTACGTGGAGAGGCTGACAGCTAGGTCCACGGCCGCAGCAAGGAAGTGCCTCCTTATTATGCGGAAAATAATGATTCCTCCACCTGACAGCTGGGACCCACCAGATGGGCCACTGTATTTCACGAAAAAAACATTTCCCCCTGACTGCTGGGACCCACCAGCTACATCTTCGCACGCAAGGAAGTGCGTCCGGGCAAAAAAATGATTCACCCCCCTGACTGCTGGGACCCACCAGCTTCATCTTCGTAGGCAAGGAAGTGCCTGACAGTCGGGACCCACCTGGTCGAAGCGTACGTAGCATTGTCATTCTGGTCGCGAACGTGTACGTACATATATACTGGTGGATGTAGAGGCACGCACGTGTCATAGTAGAGGCGCATACGTGTCGTAGTAGAGGCGGGCACGTAGCATGTACACGTACGTATAGCAGCCAGGGTGCAAGAAAGAAAATACGGCCACGTATGTGTACATACGGGCGGGGTCTCGAATGCCTACTCGCGCATACGTACGGCCAGGGCTCGTGTACATGGCTGGGTCGGAACGGAGAAACAGCATCGTTGTCGTGCTCATGGGGAGGCAATGGAATGCGTCATGTTCATGGGGAGGCAACGCAATGTATCGTGTTCATTCAGAGGCAACGAAACGCGTGGGAGCCAACCGGCTGGGTCGGAACGGAATGCGTGGTCGTTTTCATCGGGAGGGCTTGGACAGAACAGGCAATGGAAACGAGGCCTGGCATACCGCACAACGGACCTCCTACGTTCTGAACGGGGTCCTATTGATCGGGAGGGGTCTGGCGTACCGCAAAACGGAGGAAACGGACCTCCTACGGTCGAAACGGGGGTCCTGTTGATCGGGAGGGGTGTGGCATACCGCAAAACAGACGAAACGGACTTGTGTTGGAGCGCTACGGTCGAAACGGGGGTCCTGTTCATCGGGAGGGGTGTGGCATGCCGCAAAATGGGACTCCACGGGATACTGTTCATCTCCACCATCGACCTCCTCCAGCCTCCACGGGCTACCGTCGACCTCCTCCAGCCTCCACGGGCTCCTGTTCATCCAACCTCCACCGCGCGCTACTCCACCGGCTACTGTTCAACCACCCCTCCATGGGCACCCCTCCACCGTCTACTGTTCATCCAGCCCTCCACACCACGGGGTCCTGTTCAGCCACCCCTCCACGGGCACCCCTCCATCGTC
>NC_041380.1:162924595-162944459 GCF_002162155.2 Triticum dicoccoides | reverse complement strand
CCCAGAGGCAGCATCGATCAGCTTCAGTTAGCAGCAGTAGTGAAGGAATCACTCGATCGGGTTCAGTTAACATCAATCGATCGATCGCTCGGGTTCAGTAATGCGTAGCCTGCAGTGCAATTGCTCGTGTTCAGTTAGAGCCCAACGCCTCGCTCGGGTTCAGTTAGAGCCAACGCCTCGCACACACGTGTGTACGTGTACGAGAGAAACGCGCATCGCTCGGCCCCCGACCTCCCACCTTAACCGGGAACTCCCCAAAATTTCCCTCCCCCTCGCTTCTACCACGGTTTTTTTCCGTCATGGACGGCCCAAAGAATGTCATGCAGCTGCGTCTCTGGCCCGCCCAGGACGAAAAGCCCATTTTCTATCATGATTTTTTGTCATAGAAGTAGGAGCCCACCACATCTATGATGATACCGAGTTTTGTCACAATTATCATCATAGAAGTGTCATATGTATGACAGAAAAAATTCGTTCGGCCCAAAATGTCACGGATGTGTCTTTTTTTTGTAGTGACAATTGTAGGACATGAGAACCTAAAACTATACATTTTTGTATATTACAAGAAACTATTCAGAGCACCCAAAGAAAGTTTCATATCTCTTGATGAGAGTGTGATCGGGGACATACCGCAACTCAACTTAGAAGAGAATGAGGTGTCGTCTGCCCCATTACCTAGGAGGTGTCCGATGCTATAACGCAAATGAAGAATAATAAAGCGCCTGAGCCAGATGGGTTTTTGTCAGGACCCCGCTTCCAAGTCACATCGATCTAGCCGGTAACACCTCATATCACTTTGCGGCCTCACGCACGGTATCCCACAGGTGTCACCTTACCATGGCCGGGACCATTTGCGCCTTTTGGCTCACGTATATGATAGTGTCGCTAGTATCCATATGACAGAGAACCCGGGCCGACATGGCTAGTCGTGAACCCAAAGCGGCACAGACCTATGGAGACAGGCATACATGAATCACATTGAACATGTCGGTCATCAGCGAGTGATTCCGGGCTGTAGCACTGGGCTAACAGGACTCCGGGAAACCCGGGCTGTAGCAGGCTAGGCAAGACTCCGGAAGTCACCGCGTGACATTTCCCCGAAGGGATAGACATAGGAACGAAGTGAAACACATGCCGGCCAGTCAAGTGTCCTGAACAGTAGTGCTGGGCTAGCAGGACTCCGGTGAACCGGGCTGTAGCGGACTACTATGGCTCGAGGAACACTAGACTACATTTCCCCATAAGAAAGGCTGCCAAGGATAAAGAACTAGATTGTCGGATCCCACTCATACCAAGCATTTCAATCATACACACAATATGCCCGATATGAGTACATACAACATGGCATCACAACAAAACTCTACAAGTCAAGTACTTTATTTAAAGGCTCCAGAGAGCCATACATAACATGTTCATACAGATAGGGGTCACATGACCCGACACTCAAGTCATACACTCATACAAGCACATGCAGAAGCAACTAGTCTGAATACAGACTCTAGAAAGAAAGAAGGCTTCTCGAAGCCTGTCTATCTACATAGGGCCCTCCATGGCCAGGATCACCACCTGGGTGGCTAGTCACTCGTCGATGTCAAGGTCTACGTAGAACCCATCGAAGGGGCGGTGTTGTCGTCTGAAAACAGTAATTAAGCGAACATGAGAACAAAGGTACTCAGCAAGTCTTACATCAGAACCTACTATACATGCTTATTCTCAAGAAGGTGGTGGGGTTAATGCAGCAAGCCAGCTTTGACTCTTGGCTAAGCTATCCTACGGAACTTCACCAGTAAAAATAGTTTTCGCACACGAGTCCACTAATCACCAACACAATACTCCACCAGGGATCCTCCCTCGTCATCCTACGAGAGGGCCATCCTCGGTACTCACACTAATCTTGAGTCTTTTAGTAGTATCCATTAACTTGTCTATGAATTGTATAGGCAACCAAGTAGTCCTTTACCGCGGACGCGGCTATTCGAATAGTTTTATACCCTACAGGGGTGTACTTCTTCATACACGCTTTCACCACTTACCGCCGCTTACACAACATGTACTCGGCAACCTTCAAGCGGAAGCCCAGCGAGGGTGTCGACCACGGCCTACCTAAACACTTAAGTCTCTAGTCCAGGTTTATCGCCTATCCAGGTTCCATCCGCAGGGAGTCCGGCCGAGGTTTCCACATATGGCCCCGAACGATGTGAACAGGGTCCCAAGACGCCTAACGGGGGCCCGGCATACCCGGCCACAGTGTATCTACCGCAACATAGCCCACCCCTAGGGTCAGCGCTACGCACGGCCGCCAACACATAACCTACAAACACCAGAAACTATTTGCAACTCCTGGACAGAGTACTAAGGTGATTAAGAAGCCGAGAGGGTCCATTGGTTTCGGGCCCAATGTACGGTAGTAACTGCATCTTAAATCACACATACAGATCTCAGTTCTTAGGGACGGCCTCAATGAAACAACCCACCATGTACTCCTACATGGCCTCTCATCGATACCTTTACCAAAACATGTTCAACATATCCCTCACATTACCGACATAAGCATTTCACTCTAGCCCATCACCCAGATGAACCAGACCTGACACAACTCTAAGCATAGCAGGCAAAGCAAGGTAGGAATCACATGCATGGCTCAATCAACTCCTACACATGCTAGTGGGTTTCATCTAGTTACTGTGGCAATGACAGGTCATGCAGAGGATAAGGGTTCAACTACCGTAGCACACAGCAGTTTGAATCGCGTTGTCTTAATGCAGTAAACAAGAGCAGAAGCGAGAACATGGGTTTGTATCGAAATGATCAATGGTTGCTTGCCTGATGGAGTGGTAGTGGGATACTGCCCTTCGGTTGGATACTCGTGAATATCCTCGGAGGAAGAACCTACCACGAAGAACACATCGGAACACAATCAACACATGACGATATGCAACAATATGATGCATGCTATGACATGGCAATATGAATGTGTCTTGGCCTAATGCAAGTTATAATAGAAAGGAATGAGCTCACTTGAATCAAAGATTCAAATATTAGCTCATTAAGCATGGCCTTAATAGTGCATTTCCTTATTCTGCTTAAACAGCAAGGTAAACTTGTTTTGTCATGCATGAAACCATTATAGATGGATAGATTGAATTTTTCTGATCATTTTTCATATATAAATCTTTGCATTTGGAGCTATGGTTGATTTTCTATGATTTTTAGAAGTTTTAAACATTTTCTGGAATTTCCTGAATAAAAATAAATCCAGTAAATCAATTACTGCATCAGCAATGCGTCAGGGTGACGTTAGTGGTCAACGGGGACGTCCAGGTCAAACCTGACTGGTGGGTCCCGCATGTCAGTAGTTAATTAAGCTAATTATCTTTAATTAAAACTAATCTGATTTAGTTAATAGAGGGGGCCCACTTGTCATTGACTCAGGGAAGTCAACTGGGCCCACCCAGTCCACGTCAGTGGTCAAACCCACCGGTCAACAGGGCTAATCCCGCCGGCGTTGAGTCGCCGGCGAGGCCGAGACGGCGGAGGGCTTTGTAAAATGCCCTCAGGCGACCAAAACGACGACGGAGAAGTGCTACGCGTAGCTGGGGCTCGTGCCCATCTAGTGGGGCAAGTGGTTGGACACGGGGACACCGGAAACGACGCCGGCGAGCTCGACAGCGGCGGCCGGAGTTCGTCCAACAGCGGGTTAGGCGATGCAGGGCGCTACGGGAGGCGCTGGTGTGTGCTACGTGCTCCTGGTGAGGTGTGGAGCACGGTGGTGTGCCCAGCTTCAAGCCACTGTGGCTCTGGCCACGACGGCGACGAGGCACGGCACCGGCGAGCTTCGGCCGTGGTGGAAGATGGAGCTAGGGGACGGAAACGGAGGGGGCGAGCACGGGGAAAGAAGTAGGAGCTCACAATGGAGTTGGGGAGGGGGTCAGCGAGCTCGGGGAGGTCCTGGCGACGGCGAATCGACCAGAGAAGGCTCGGGTGCCCGAGGTTGAAGACGAGGGCGAAGGCGGCGTTGCAGGGCCTCCGGCGATGCGTGGCTCGGTGGGGAGGACGAGGGAGTCGAGGCGGAGCTAATGAGCTCGTCAGAGAGGTGAGGGGATGGCTGTGGTGGCAACTACGGCGATCGGCGGCAAGGGACGCACTTGGCCATCGCGGGAGAGGATGAGGGAGATGAGGGGGAGAGTGAGCGAGGATGAGAGGGGGACGTGGGGGTCGCGTGGCACCTCTAGGCGTCTCCCGGGCGTCGGCAGAAGCAGGAGGTGGCCGGTGCGTGGCAGGCGCGCGGCGAGCACGCGCCCCTGCCTCCTGGCGCGAGGTAGGGGGTGACTGGCGCTGGCCAGTCGGCTGGGCTGAGCCAGGTAAGGCCCAGGTGGCTTCCTTCTTTTTTTGATTTTGTTTCTGTTTTCTATTTAACTGCAACTGTTTAGCTTTATTAAAAATACTAAAACATTTCCAAAAATCCTGAAAATAAATGTAAGCTCTGTTTAGAATATTTCCAACAGGAAACATTTATTCCCAGAATTATTTGAGCATTTAAATTATTTTATAGCATTTAAATGCCCAAATTCAAATACTTATGATTTAATTCAATGACCTTCTGTTGACCTAGAAAATTGTGCACCGATTTTGCCAGAGGTTCTAACCTAAGACAAAGAGGGTGAACTTTTTAGAATGGCATTTCAGGTTCATTGAAAATAATTTTAGTAAACCCTAGTTGTTTCCAGGGGGGTGTTGGGGGTTCTGTCATCCCCATTTCAAATTTAAGAGAAAAATAGACATGATGCACATTCTAATGCTTGAACTAGCTAGGGTGTGACAGTTTTTAGCTGAATTTTATCAAAAATGCTGGCATATCATAAAGAGAGATCTTATGCCTATGTTCCATGATTTGAAGTCCACCTAAATTTGTTTCACCTCAATGTTGGAACAATAACGTTGTTGCCAAAGAAGGTGGAAGCTATTCGCATTGAGCAGATTAGACCGATATGTCTTCTTAGTGTAAGCTTTAAGATCTTTACAAAGGTTGGCATGAATAGGTGGACACAGATAGCCCATTTGGTTGTGCAACCCACTCAAACTGCTTTCATGCTAGGATGACAAATCCTAGAAGGGGTGGTAGTCCTACATGAAGCATTACACGAAATCCATTCGAAGAAACTAGATGGGGTTGTCTTCAAAGTGGATTTAGAAAAAGCGTATGATAAGATCAAATGGCCCTTCCTACAGCAAGCCTTACGTATGAAGGGGTTCAACGAAGCCTGGAGATCTTAGGTGGATAAATTCATACAGAAAGGCATTGTTGGGATAAAGGTCAATGATGACATAGGTCATTATTTCCATACACGTAAGGGGCTACGACAAGGAGACTCCTTGTCTCCTGTGCTATTTAACATTGTGGTAGATACGTTGGCAGCACTTATTAGTTGGACTAAAGAGAGTGGCCAAGTGGGAGGTCTTGTTCCCCATCCTGTAGAGGGGGGCGTCTCCATGCTACAATACACGGATGATACTAGTATTTTCATGGAACACGATCTTGCAAAAGCTAGGAATATGAAGCTTATTTTATGCCTTTTTGAGCAACTATCTGGGCTCAAAATCAACATCAACAAAAGCAAATTGTTCTGCTTTGGGAGAGCTAAAGAAGAACAAGAAAATTACAGAAACTTGTTCGGTTGTGAAATGGGATCCTTACCTTTTAGTTATCTATGGATCCCAATCCATCATAGATGGTTAGCGAAGAAAGAATGGAAATGTATAGAAGATAGATTTGAAAAAAGATTAAGCTGCTAGAAGGGCAAGCTAATGTCTTACGGAGGGCGGCTGGTGTTGATTAACTCGGTTTTGACGAGTTTGCCAATGTTCCTCTTATCTTTCTTTGAAGTACCGGTAGGGGTACAGAAAATATTAGACTTATACAAATATCGATTCTTCCGGCAAAGAGATGAGGCTAATAAGAAATATAGACTGGCTAGATGGTATATCATGTGTAGATCAAAAGACCAGGGTGGGTTAGGGATCGAGAATTTAGAGGTAAAGAATAGATGTTTGCTTAGCAAATGGCTATACAGACTATCTACTGAGACCGAAGGCATGTGGGTACAAATCTTGCGGAATAAATACCTACATACTAAGACTTTGGCCCAGGTGATGTAGGGTAGAGACCCTAATCGCCCGATCTTTCACGAAAGGAGCGGATCCCGGGGAAATCACGAAGAATGCGGGGAAGAACGAAAAGGAAACACAACAGTGAACATGAGAGGAAACACTAAACCGACATGAATAAGTCACACATGGGCTAGATCCTCGAGTACATAGGGAGAGATACACGAATCCACGGTCAACTAAGGACGATACACGGTAACCGGTCTTCTCCGTGAGGAGGTCTTGATGTTCTTCCCTAAAGATGGGTCTTGAATCCGCTTGGGGATCTTCTCCGGTGGAGGCTCGAATCTCCGAGGAGAAGGTAACCAAGTGGATGAGCAAAGCTCTCTCACAAATATGAGCTAAACATTTTCTAACCCTAAAACGTAGGTAGGAGAAGAGTACTTATAGTCTAGGTGACGAAAGGGTACACGGGCCTCGGCCCAAGTGGCTGCGCGCAGGCAGGGCCGGAAGTTCCAGACGAGGCCGGAAGTTCCGGGCGCCAGAGGTTCCAGGGAAGGCCCGGCCTAACCCGAGAGTTGGCGCGAGTGGAGCTGGATTGGCATCCGAGGGCTGGAAGGTCCGGGTTGGATGGAAGTTCCGGGCGCCGGAAGGTCCAGGACGGATTCCGGGCTAACTCGAGGGTTGGCACGCCTGGGCTGGGCGAAGTCGTCGGAGGCCGGAAGCTCCGGGTCGGCCGGAAGATCCGGGAGCCGGAAGTTCCAGGCTCTAGACGAAGGTTCCAGGCTGTCCAGAGTGTTGACGCCTGTCTCTTCTTCTCTAGTCCTCGGCTCCGAGTCTTGAGCATTGTACCTGATCACACATAGCATCTCGGACTTAGGCAGTAGCCATGTCTCACTTGCAGAGGGGGACAGTAGGAGTGATGTCACCTCGGATTGAATAGCACGTGCCCTAGCCCTTGTCATGGGTCCACCTGGAGCTTGGATAGTTGAGGGGGCGTCCATGGGGATGGTCGTGGGATGCTCCGCATCATCTCCCCTCCCTTGGGGAAGATCCGTCCTTGGATCGGATTCTTCATCACCATGGAAGGGAGAGAGATCTTTGATGTTGAAGATGTCGCTCACGTTGTATTTGTCGCGCGGGAGGTTGATCTTGTAAGCATTGTCGTTGTAGCGTGCGAGCACCTTGAAGGGTCCATCTGCTCGTGGATGAAGCTTAGACTTGCGTTCTTGTGGAAAGCGCTCCTTGCAAAGGTGTAGCCACACGAGATCACCAATGTTGAATACCAGAGGTTGCTTGTTGACGTTGATCTTGGTCGCAAGGCGGTGTACTTGGCGCTCGATTGTGTTTCTTGTATCTTCATGCACCTTCTTGAGATGTGTCACCCGTGCACTTGCATCTAAATTGATGCGCTCTTGGAGTGGTAGAGGAAGAATGTCCAATGGTGACAAAGGGTTGAATCTGTAGACGACCTCGAAAGGGGACTTGCCGGTTGTTGAGTGTCGTGCTCGGTTGTAGGTGAACTCGGCGATGGGTAGACACTCCTCCCACTCCTTGATGTTCTTCTTGATGAGTACTCGAAGTAGAGCAGAGAGTGTGCGGTTTCTCACCTCCGTTTGGCCGTCGGTTTGAGGATGGTACGCCGTGGAGAAGAGTAGCTTGATTCCGAGCTTGGCGCATAGGGTCTTCCAAAAGTAGCTAAGGAACTTGACGTCGCGGTCCGAGACAATTGTCTTTGGCACACCATGGAGACGCCATATTTCCCTACAAAAGAGATTAGCAACATGTGAAGCATCGTCTATCTTGTGACAAGGAATAAAATGTGCCATTTTGGAGAAACGGTCCACAACGACAAATATGGAATCTTTCCCATTTCGAGTTCTAGGCAAACCAAGTACAAAGTCCATGCTAATGTCTTCCCAAGGTTGGTATGGAATTGGTAAAGGCATATAGAGACCATGAGAGTGAGCTTTGGACTTAGCTTTGCGACATGTAGAACACCGGTTGGTGAAACGGTTGACGTCCCGAAACATCTTTGGCCAAAAGTAGCTCTTCGAGAGCATGGTGAATGTCTTGTCGCGTCCAAAGTGTCCCATTAAGCCTCCTCCATGAGATTCCTGCAAAAGCAACAAACGAAGAGAGGACTCGGGAATGCAAAGTTTGTTAGCTCTCATAAGATATCCGTCTTTTAGGTAATAGCGTTCCTAAGATGTATGTGACAAACACTTGGCATAAGGAGTAGCAAAAGTTGCATCATGCTCATACAAGTCTTTGATATGCTCGAAGCCAATGACATCTAACTCAAGTTATGTGACAAGCATGCATATGCGGGAAAGAGCATCCGCTATGATGTTTTCTTTTCCCTTGATGTACTTTATGACATAGGGAAAAGACTCAATAAATTCACTCCATTTAGCATGACGCTTGTTCAACTTTGTTTGTCCCTTAAGGTACTTGAGAGTCTCATGATCGGTATGAATGATAAACTCATGGGGATGAAGGTAATGTTCCCATTCATGCAAAACACGGACTAAAGCATATAGCTCTTTGTCGTAGATAGGGTAATTGAGTTGCGCTCCGGAAAGTTTCTCACTAAATTAAGCTATGGGGCGCTTATCTTGCATTAACACACCTCCTATGCCATTACCACTAGCATCGCAATGAATTTCAAAAGGTTTATCGAAGTTGGGTAAAGCAAGCACGGGAGCATGAGTAAGCAAATTCTTAAGCTCATTTAATGCGATATCTTGGGATGGTCCCCAAATAAAAGGCACATTCTTCTTGCTCAAAGCATGCAAAGGCGAAGCAATGGTGCTAAAATCCTTCACGAAGCGATGATAGAAACCCGCAAGACCAAGGAAACTACACACTTGATGCAAGTTGGTTGGTTGCGGCCAAGTCTTAATAGCATTGATCTTGGACTCATCTACATGAACACCCTTAGAAGAAACAACAAACCCCAAGAAAACGAGCTTATCAACACCAAAAAGGCATTTCTCCATATTAGCATAGAGGCGCTCTTTTCTAAGAGTTTGCAAAACGGTGCGGACATGGGTGACATGCTCTTTGATAGATTTGCTAAACACAAGAATGTCATCAGAGTAAACCACAACAAATATACCAATGTATGGGCGAAATACATGATTCATAAGGCGCATAAAAGTGCCCGGTGCTTCCGAGAGACCCATAGGCATAGCTAACCACTCATACAAACCAAACTTGGTTTTGAATGCGGTTTTCCATTCATCACCTTCTTGTATGCGGATTTGATAGTAACCACTCTTAAGATCAATTTTGGAAAATATAGTGGCACCACTAAGTTCATCTAGCATATCATCTAGGCGTGGAATGGGATATCTATAGCGAACAGTGATAGCATTGATAGGTCTACAATCGGAGCACATGCGAAAGCTACTGTCACGTTTTGGCACAAGAATGACCGGTACGGCACAAGGGCTCAAACTTTCACGCACATGTCCATGGTCTATGAGAAGCTTTACTTGCCTTTGAATTTCTTTGGTTTCTTCGGGGTTGACGCGGTAGGGAGCTTTGTTCGGAAGCGGTGCTCCAGGGATGAGGTCGATGCGGTGCTCAATGCCTCGTAGTGGAGGTAGTCCCGGAGGTAGCTCATCGGGGAAAACATCTTGGAATTCCTGCAATAAATAAGATAACACCAAGGGTAGATTGTGAGAGTTGTTAGTTTGTTGTTCCTTGTCCTTGCACAATAGGACATAGTGTACGACACTCGATGGGTTCTCGCACACTTCCCTCATCTCACGTTTGGTGGCAAATAGAACTAAGTTTTTCTTGTCGCTCATCGTGGAGGCACTCAATTTGGGCTTGTGGCGCTCACTCTCTTTTTGGTGGCTCACTCTCTCACCATTCTCTCCATGATGGGTGGCTTGCTTATTGGCGATCACTTGGCTTGGAGACATAGGTCGTAGCACAAACTCCTTTCCTTGCATCTTGAAGCTATAGTGGTTTGTACGCCCATTGTGGACGACTCCTCTATCGAATTGCCATGGCCGTCCAAGGAGAAGATGACAAACGGTCATTGGAATGACGTCGCACTCCAAGGTGTCTTCGTAGGCGCCGATTTTGAAGGAGACTTGTACTCGGTGCTCGACTTGGATGGTGCCAGAGTCACTAAGCCATTGCACTTTGTATGGATGTGGATGCTTCATCTTAGGCAATTGGAGCTTGGAGCAAAGTTCTTCACTTGCTCGATTATGACAACTTCCTCCATCGATGATGACCTTGACGGATCGTCCATTGATGACGGCCTTGGTGTGGAATATGGTGCATCTTTGGTCTTGTTCTTGGTGATGTTGGAGGGTCAAGACTTTGGAGACAACAAGTGCGGGACTTGAGACTTCATCGCAAAAGACTTGTTCTTCTTCATTGTTCACTTGGCGGTGCATGGCGACTTGCTCAAGGGCTTCCATTTCTCCTTCACTCATGGAGTCATAAGTGCCATCGTCGTTGAAGATCATGGTGCACTTGTTGGTGCACTCATAGGACTTGTGGCCTCGGCCTCCGCACGTGAAACACTTGAAGGAACTCGTCTTGACGGTCTCATCGGTTGGGGTTGAGGATGATGAAGTTCTCGGCTTGAAGTTGCTCATAGTAGGATTACTTGTGGTTGGCGAAGATTTCTTGGAAGTCGACTTGTCGAAGTTGATTGAAGAAGGCTTTGTAGTCGGTGTTGGAGTCGTTGAAGCTTGGTTGTTGGAGAAACCGTAAGACTTGGATGAGAACTTGGCATACTTGAAATCATCTTGCACTTGGCGTTCCTCTTTGGTAGCTTGGTGCACTAGCTCGATGAGATTTGAGTATGGTTGGAAGTCGGTGATCTTCTTGATGGGATGGTTGAGACCATTCAAGAAGTGTGCCATTGTTTGCTCATCATCTTCTGTGACATTGGCTATTATCATTGCAATATCCATCTCCTTGTAGTATTCTTCAACGCTCTTGGTTCCTTGCTTGAGTTGTTGGAGTTTCTTGAAGAGATCGCGGTTGTAATAGGTAGGTACGAAGCATGCTCTCATTACACCCTTCATATGCGCCCAAGTAGTGATGGGTGCATCACCTCTTGCCTCTCGGCACTCAATGACTTGTTCCCACCAAATAAGGACATAGTCTTGGAACTCAAGGGATGCCATCGCGATCTTCTTCTCTTCTTCATAATTGTGCAAACGGAAGATCTTGTCAACTTTCAATGCCCATGAAAGGTACTCTTCGGGATCGTTGCTTCCGTTGAACTTGGGCATGGTGAACTTGAGCTTGCCGTAGCATTGCTCTTAATTGTGTTGGGGTCGGGGATGATGACGCCCATGTTGTAGATGATTGTTCAACTCGTGGTGCTCTTGACGCAGAGGGTTGTCAACCTCATGTTGCTCTTGTCGTGGAGGATTTCCATTGTCTTCATGCTCTCGATGAACTTGATGGTGTTGGCGAGCTTGTGGGGGAGCTTCGCGAGCTCGAGGAGGAACTTGACAATGCACGCAAGCTTGAAATCTTTGTTCTTGGATTGCTTCGTGATGTGCTTCCTCTTGTTCATGGGCCTGACGGCCTCGGTTGGCAACGGCTCGACTTCAATCGTGTAAAGCTTGTTGTGCCGCCAATGCTTGAGCGTCACGGAGTTGTTGTTCTTGACGTTGTGCCTCGGCATCTTGTGCATTTTGGTGTAGACGCGCGCATTCTTCCTCTTCATGTTGGCGTTGTCGTTGCCTTTCTCGTGCTAGCGCAAAGGCTTCTTGGGTTTGACGTCATCGACGCTCTTGCGAGTCGGTGTCGCGTAGAGGATTGAGGTTTGTGTGATGCTCGTTGCGCGTGGCACGTCAAAGAGTGTTCGAAGACGGTGTACTTGAGCCGGAGAGGGTGAAGTCGGAGTGGCGGCTTGAACGGCTCCTTCTTGAAGTGGAAGACGAGTAGTCGAGCAACAAAGCACGAATTTCGTCCATCCTTGCGTCATTCTCTTGCTTGTGATCGTCGAGCTTGTGGTCGAAGTAGTCCCTTGTACGCTGCTCGGAAAGTCGCAAGTCGGTGGCAAGGTTGTCGATGCGTTCACTCATAGCTTGTTGCTCTTGATGCAAAGCACGTTGGGCACCAAAGAGATGACTCTTGGTGACGAAGGAGTTCATGTCGTCGTCTTGCTCCATGAAGAGTGGGTTGGTAGAAGTACTTGGCCTATCCATCATTCCAAGACAAAAAGTGAGTGCTAGAAAGAGAAGAACGAGTACCAAATGTACCTTGACCGAAGTTGAAAGTGGATCGAGGATCACTCCAATGTAGGACAAGGAAATAGCACAATTGGTACTAGCCCTTGTCTGTTTCTCACACCTACACAAGTAGAAGTTTTTTGGTGGAGCTTGGTTAGGATGATGGCACAAAAATTTGATGCAATTGTAAGTGAGCTTCAATAATGTTGGAAAAGATTGGCAAGATGCAATGTAACAAGTAGACCAAGCATATAAGGTACACGGAAACACACACGCAAAAATATAAATGGGGTTGTGCAACCAAGGGTGAGCCAAAATGTGGAAACCACAAAAATGCTCTTGTTGCACAACACTAGAGAGACGCTAGCATGATTGCACAATAGGCGGATACAAGAACTTGTGCACAACCTACTTAGCAAAAATGCAACGACTTCTATCCCAAATATGTTCTATGCAAGGTGTTGCTATGATATGATCCAAGATGATCGAGTATGACAATCTTAATGTTGTAAGATGCTATGGTTCTTGCTTAAAAGCTCTTTGCTTGTCTTTCCTTTTTGCTTAAAAGCTTGTTTGGCTCTTTGATGTTTGAGCTCTTTTCTCATACAATGCTTGACGAACCAAGATAGCGATTGTGTATGCGGAAACAACTTTGTGACACAAGGGATGATACCAATATATGCAACAATGATGTATGTATGCGATGGGAGGTATGATCACTAATGTGCACAAGTCTCGTTGCCGGCAATACTCAAAAGCTAGTCTCGATGGGTAAGCAACGCAAAGGAGTGAGGCTATGAAGGTTATCAATGTAATGGCAAGAGTGATATGTCCAGTACCAAGATGAGGTTACCGTTCTTGCTTGCGGTTGAAGGTTCCAAAAGGATGAGATTGTGGTCGGTGTCGTAGTGCACGGTCTTCAGTACGTCGGCGAAGATGCCGCTGCACTGTGGGCAGAGTTGTCGAAATAGCGGAAATCATCGAAGAGGTGCGAACTTTCTGTCTAAGCCAGAAGGTCCAGTGTCCGGAGGTTCCGGTGCAGCCGGAAGGTTCGGGCGGGACCGGAAGGTCCGGGGGTCGCGAAATTGGCAAGAACAGGGAAGTGGGGATTGTGGACTTGGGCGGAAAAACTTGAGGAAAACCCAAATCCGCAGGGGAAAAGCAAGGAAATTGGAGGAAATTGAAGGGTGGGGAGGCTAGATCTACGAGCCACACACAAAATTCATGGATCAAATCCAACAAAACTTTAACACACCAACAAATCACAAAAAAAATTGGGGCTATTTTTGGTGGGGATTTTCGGATTAGGACGGAAAACAACAAAATTAGGCTAGAAACACAACGGGGAGGCTCCGAAATCATGATCAACGTGGCTCTGATACCAAGATGATGTAGGGTAGAGACCCTAATCGCCCGATCTTTCATGAAAGGAGCGGATCCCAGGGAAATCACGAAGAACACGGGGAAGAACGGAAAGGAAACACAACAAGGAACACGAGAGGAAACACTAAACTGACATGAATAAGTCACACATGGGCTAGATCCTCGAGTACATAGGGAGAGATACACGAATCCACGGTCAACTAAGGACGATACACGGTAACCGGTCTTCTCCGTAAGGAGGTCTTGATGTTCTTCCCTAAAGAGGGGTCTTGAATCCGCTTGGGGATCTTCTCCGGTGGAGGCTCGAATCTCCGAGGAGAAGGTAACCAAGTGGATGAGCAAAGCTCTCTAACAAATATGAGCTAAACATTTGTTAACCCTAAAACGTAGGTAGGAGAAGAGTACTTATAGTCTAGGTGACGAAAGGGTACACGGGCCTCGGCCCAAGTGGCTGCGCGCAGGTAGGGCCGGAAGTTCCGGACGAGGTCAGAAGTTCCGGGCGCCGGAGGTTCTGGGGAAGGCCCGGCCTAACCCGAGAGTTGGCGCGGGTGGAGCTGGATTGGCATCTGGGGGGGCAGAAGTCCGGGCTGGATGGAAGTTCCGGGCGGCGGAAGGTTCGGGACGGGTTCCGGGCTAACCCGAGAGTTGGCACGCCTGGGTTGGGCGAAGTCGTCGGAGGCCGCAAGGTCCGGGTCGGCCGGAAGTTCTGGGCTCTGCTCGGAGGTTCCGGGCTGTCCAGAGTGTTGACGCCTGTCTCTTCTTCTCCAGTCCTCGGCTCCGAGTCTTGAGCGTTGTACCTGATCACACATAGCATCTCGGACTTAGGCAGTAGCCATGTCTCACTTGTAGAGGGGGAAAACTCAAGTAGGAGTGATGTCACCTTGGATTGAATAGCACGTGCCCTAGCCATTGTCATGGGAACACTTGGAGCTTGGATAGTTGAGGGGGCGTCCATGGGGATGGTCGTGGGATGCTCCGCATCACTAGGTGAATGCAAGGCCAACAGACTCACCCTTTTGGAAAGAGTTAATGAAGACAAAAGTAACCTTATTCCAATGGGTGAAGTTCCTAATTGGTAGTGGTACCACTACTAGATTCTGGGAGGATACATGGCTAGGGGAGACGCCTCTTGCTTTACAATACTCTTCCCTATATGATATTGTGCAACGTAAGGAGGATTATGTCATCACAGTATCAAACTCAGTGCCACTTAACATCCAATTTAGTAGATATCTTGTAGGGGAACGTTGGAATGCTTGGTTACACCTAGTCCATAGGTTGATGGATGTTCAACTTACAGACCAGGCAGATAAAATTAGTTGGCAGTTAACCACGAATGGATTATTCTCTATGAAATCCATGTATTTGGACTTAATTGATTCCGGGTCATTGTCGAGGTCATTACACATATGGAATATTAAAGTTCCACTCAGTATCAAGATCTTTATGTGGTACGTCCACAAAGGAGTCATCTTGACCAAAGATAATCTGATGAAAAGAAATTGGGTTGGTAACCCAAGGTGTTGTTTTTGCGATCAAAACGAAACAATTAAACACCTCTTTCTCGAGTGTCCACTTACAAAATTGTTATGGAGATCCATTCATATAGCTTTTAACATTCATCCTCCAATAAGCATAAACACGTTATTTGGGACGTGGCTTAATGGAGTAGACATACACACAGCTAAACATATCCGGATAGGGATATGTGCATTATTATGGGCTATATGGAACACTAGAAATGATATGATTTTTAATGGGACAAAATTCACTAATTTTTTGCAGGTTATCTAGAGAGTTATAGCCCGGATCCGTATGTGGTCGTTACTCACTCATGCGGACTACAGGGTGCTTATGATTATTGGGTGCAACCGCTGGGAGATGGTAGCATGGGCTATCTTCAGCCAATTTGGATGGCGAGCTAATAATAGGCTAGGTGTGTAGCCATCGCAGCCTGTTCTTTATCGTCGGATGTGGCACTTTCTTGCCGGATGTGGCATTTTACAGATTTGTTTTCTCTTTTTTGCTCGGATTTTGAGCTTCCTTGGATGTTAATACTTTGTTAGGCTTTCTAATAATATTGTTGCATCCATCGACTAATGCAAAGGTCGAAGGTAATCCTCATTTTCAAAAAAATGCTATTGTAGCCTGGAGACGGGAGTGAACTTGGTTGTGGAGTGCCTGTGGGCTCGGCAACTTTGGTCCCTCGTGGCAAACATGTTTGATGTCCCAAAGCTCAAGCCAGCCATGTGGGATAATTCTTCCTCCCTCGCGACTTGGTTCAGCGAGTTGAGTCATGGCTCGGCCTCGACAAAATTGGCACGTTCGGTGGCTCTCGTGATGATGCGGGGCTAACCTGGTGTAGGCCGATCTTTCACAAATGGAGGGGATTCCTATGAAGAACATGAAGAACACAAGGGGAAAATCATGAGGGGAACGAAAGGAAACACTCAAATCAACAAGAAACAATCATACATGTGCTACATCCATGAACACAAAGAGAGATACATGATCCAAAGTCAACAAAGGGGGATACAAAGGTAACTAGTTCATCTCTTAGAAGGAGGCCTTGAGTCTTGGAGGTTCTTCCCTTGCGGGGTCTTCATCCACTAGGGATCTTCTCACATGGAGGTCTTAAACTCCATGGGAGTGGTGGTCTCTCTCTCTTACTCAAGAGGAGGAGTAGTAGTAGCAAAGCTCACTAATAATCCACAAGTATAGGGGATCGCAACAGTTTTCGAGGGTAGAGTATTCAACCCAAATTTATTGATTCGACACAAGGGGAGCCAAAGCATATTCTCAAGTATTAGCAGCTGAGTTGTCAATTCAACCACACCTGGAAACTTAATATCTGCAGCAAGGTATTTAGTAGCAAAGTAATATGATAGTAATGGTAATGGTAGCAAAAGGTAACGATAGGAAAAGTAATGGTTTTGGTATTTTGTAGTGATTGTGACAATAGCAACAGAAAAGTAAATAAGCGAAGAACAATATATGGAAAGCTCGTAGGAAATGGATCGATGATGGAGAATTATACCGGATGTGGTTCATCATGTAACAGTCATAACATAGGGTGACACAGAACTAGCTCCAATTCATCAATGTAATGTAGGCATGTATTATGAATATAGTCATATGTGCTTATGGAAAAGAACTTACATGACATCTTTTGTCCTACCCTCCCATGGCAGTGGGGTCCTAGCGAAAACTAAGGGATATTAAGGCCTCCATTTAATAGAGTACCGGACCAAAGAATTAACACATAGAGAATACATGAACTCCTCAAACTACGGTCATCACCGGAAGTGGTCCCAATTATTGTCACTTCGGGGTTGCCGGATCATAACACATAGTAGGTGACTATAGACTTGCAAGATAGGACCAAGAACTCACATATATTCATGAAAACATAATGGGTTCAGATCTGAAATCATGGCACTCAGGCCCTAGTGACAAGCATTAAGCATAGCCAAGTCATAGCAACATCAATCTTAGAACATAGTGGATACTAGGGATCAAACCCTAACAAAACTAACTTGATTACATGATAAATCTCATCCAACCCATCACCGTCCAGCAAGCCTACGATGGAATTACTCACACACGGCGGTGAGCATCATGAAATTGGTGATGGAGGATGGTTGATGATGACGATGGCGACGGATTCCCCTCTCCAGAGCCCTGAACGGACTCCAGATCAGCCCTCTCGAGAGAGTTTAGGGCTTGGTGGCGGCTCCATATAGTAAAACGCGATGAATCTTTCTCTCTCCGAACATGAATATATAGAGTTGGAGTTGAGGTCGGAGGAGCTCCAGGGGGCCCACGAGGTAGGCGGCGCGCCCAGGGGGCAGCCGCGCCCCCACCCCCGTGGCTAGGGTGTGGGCCCCTGGTATTGATCTTTTGCCAGTATTTTTTATTATTTCCAAAAATAGTCTCCGTGAAGTTTCAGGTCATTCCAAGAACTTTTGTTTCTGCACATAAATAACACCATGGCAATTCTGCTAAAAACAGCGTCAGTACAGATTAGTTCCATTCGAATCATGCAAGTTAGAGTCCAAAACAAGGGCAAAAGTGTTTGGAAAATTAGATACAACAGAGACGTATCACTCACATACAAATGAGCTATCACTTTGCTAACCCTAGAAAGGAGGGATACAAGGCCCAAGGCCCGCAGCTGCGCACACGCAGGTACCAGATGTTCGGTAGGTGTCGGACGTCCGTTGGCTCGTGAGGTACCGGACGTCCGGTGCGGGTCGGACGTCCGACGTTTGGGCTCTGTTGAAGTGGCGTCGGATTTCCAGACGATGTGGGTCGTTCGGTCGTTGGAGGTTTTTGGAAGTCCGTTGTCGCGTCGGTCATCCGGTCACTATAGGGCTCGTTGTCGGTGTCAAAACCGGCAGATCTCGGGTAGGGGGTCCCAAACTATGCGTCTGAGGATCAATGGTAATAAGAGACGAGTGGGACACAATGTTTACCTAGGTTCGGGCCCTCTTAACGGAGGTAAAACCCTACGTCCTGCTTGATTGTATTCGATGGGTATAGGGGTTACAAGAGTTGATCTACCTCGAGATCGTAATGGCTTTATTTCGTTGGAAAAAGATCCCTGATACCCCTGAAAAAGATCCCCGATGACAGTCATTGTTGGAAATTTATTTTGTTTATTAACTAGGTTGACAAACCCGTGGGCCCCAATGTCAGTATACAATTAGGAGGAAGCTTTTTTTCAATGAGGCACTTGCTTGCATACAGCTTGGACCTGGTGGGTCCCCAATGTCAGTCTCTCGGCGTATAGCCCTCTCCGGATTCCTCTCATTTGTTGATCATGTTGACACCGGCATACGGTGGCGCCCCGGCGAGTGCACATGGACGGGAAAGAACTGAAGCCGAGGAAGACGCCTTCATTCTTTCGAACATACCGCACTAGCCCGGTGGCAGCAGCCCTCTCACCCAAAAGCTGTACTACCCGGGTTTGATTCGCACTGGTGCAATTGAAAAATATCTAACACTTGCCAAAATATCTTTTTGACTTTGCATCATATGAAGATGTGCTATACATGAATGTTGATCAGCATGATGTTAACTTTCTGTTAGTTCCATTTTTACCATGAATAAAATTTCCAACATTCTCTTATCCATGTGTCAGCATTCTAGGAACTGGGGTACCCAGACTTGCCTGCCTACGGCCCATGGCGTGGCACCATCGATGCCCCAGTACGACACATCTTCAGCACCAGCGACACAAGACCCTTGCGAGGGGCCAAGCCTCGCAAGGCGGACGACGCCAAGGCCTCCAGAAGGAGAGACCTCCTTAGACTAGCTCCTGAGGAGTGGATATTTCTATGCAAGCCTTCACCTCGTGATGTTTGGATGACGCAAGCCATGACGACCAAGGCCAGGTGGGCTCCAGTGGGTGAAGTACAGAAGGTTTCCTCTTTGGTGCTAAAGAGGCAAGCACAAGGGCGGAGTCCCGAGGAATCAGCCAAAGGTTTCCAGTTCTGTGCAACAAGACCAAGACTTCCAGGAAGAAAGGACGGAGGTCATCACCAAGCCCACCATGGCGTCACGACCAGAAGCTTTGCAGGCAAAGACCCCCTTTCATCAGGATAAGATGTACTAGTTGTCTCCCTTTGAATTTGGTCATTGTGGGATCCCTTCCCGCCTTCATTTTGGGGGAAGAGGACCAAAGCCACTATAAATATAGCCTAGCCACCACCGTAGAGGGTGATCGATCATCTGGACGGATCATTCAGACCATCCTCTCCCTCACCAGCACAAGAACACACCTCCTGAGGTTGTTCCCCCACTATACTAGTTCATCCTCAGCCCACCTCGAGGCCAATCCACCACAAAGCAGGAGTAGGGTATTACATTGCAAGGTGGCTCGAACCTGGGTATAGTGCCTTGTTCCATTTCATTCCAGTTCATTGAGCTAGGCCACGAGATCGATGAGTAGGCAGACACAGGAGGTTGAGTTCTTCACACGCACCCCAAAGTTCGAATCTATCTTGGGTCTGTGGAGCCCCACGAATCCGACATTTGGCGTGCCAGGTAGGGGTGAGATTTGGAGTTTCTTGTGTTTACCAAAGGAATAACAGGGGGAATTTTTCTTGGCTCGTGGTGATTTCTCGCCTTTTGGTTTGTGTTTAAAAGTAAGG
>NC_041380.1:162878910-162924218 GCF_002162155.2 Triticum dicoccoides | reverse complement strand
CCGCGAGCGGGCGCTGGGCATGGTATGTGCATGTCGAGCAAGCTCGGGCTAACCCAGGCGGCGCCAAGACCCCCCCTGGGTCAAGACTGCAACCGCCGTAGGACCGCCGCGCGCACACCTTGCCGTAATCCGGAAATCGGCTCCTCGTGAGGCTCTCTCGGGCGGGCCAGCAGGCTCCTCATGAGGCCTAAACCCTCGCGAGCCCCTAGAGAGCCCGCCTCGGGAGAAGGGTGCTCCCGCGACATCAGGACCCCCTCAATACCTATAGAATCAAAAGATAAGTCAAAACAGTCGCTTCGCTCGGGAGCCTCTAGGCTCACGACGGCACGCCCAAAATTCTATCTCAAAAACATATCATCATTTCATATGATATAAGCCCCCCCTTCCAAAATGCTGTCATGCCCTGCAGGGCCTTGTCCAAAGGTTTTTGCATACAGGTCAGAACAGGAAGGGAAATGCAGGCCTAGCCAGAGGCGCTTCCACTGGCATTGTCCTCATCATCTTCATTCTCACTGCCTCCCTTGGCTACAAACACGACCGCGTCGTCCTTAGGGGTGAACTTCGCGATCAAGTCGTCCACCCAGTCTGCCAGATTGCTTTGAATGACCCTGGGCACGGGGGCTGTCGCGGCGTTGAAGTCAAAATGGGGGTCAAAGTTGAGAAGGTGACTGAAGACACGTGAGAACGCATGCCCGAGAAGGCCCCGGCTTCTCTCTTCGACGAGCTGGCGAGCCCTCGCTGCCCGGTCCTCCAGACGGATCACGATCTGGGTGAAGAAGGAGGGGTGGCTGGCGTCGTCATCCTCATGCGGGTGAGAGACACTCTCCTCGCAGATGGTGTCCAAGGCCCGTTTGGCCCTAACCCTGAGGTCCTAGAGCATCGAGGAATGCTCGCGCTGCATCGTCTGATGGCGACATGCTTCGTTCGCGGTCTGCTCCGCGAGGGACGTGACGGCCTCAACTTGCAGCTGAAGCAAGGACATGTCGGCTCGAGCGGAGGCCAAGTCGGCTTGGGTGGAGGCCTGAGCCTCCTTGGCGGTCCTCTCGCGCTGCTCTGCCACGGCTAGCTTCGCCCTGAGGGCGGTGGTCCTGCCATCAAGATCGACCTGTTGTAGTTCAAAGCGGGTCTCCTGGAGCCCCAACTCCCGATGGTGATCATCAACAAGAGCCGCTCAAACCTTCGCCACCTTTTGATCAACCTCCTGCTGGATCTTGGCCTCCCGAGCGGCAACAGCGTCCTCAGCCGCTGCTTCTTGGCGCTCCCTCACCTCCAGCAGCTCGAGCTCCAGGATGTGCTCCAAGACCTCAAGCGCCAGCGCGTCTTCACGTTCCTGGACCTCCCTCTCATCGGAGGGGGCCTCGCTCGGTGGTGCCGCCAGGGCGGCCCTGTGCGCCTGGATCCGCAGCTTGAGGGCGGCGTCTGAAGCTCGAAGCTCCCTCTCACACTCCTCGGCCGCCTCGCGACGACAATATGTGGCCCTAGCTTCTCCCAAGGCGCGGGCGCAAGCCTCGCAAGAAGGGGCGAGTGATACACTATGGCGTCCGCGTGGGCGCACTCGTGCTGTAGGTGCCCGAGGTTGATGGCGACCTTCAGCTGGTGCCACTCGCGCGCCAGGCGGAGGCCCTCCACCTTCAGGCAGGCGTTGACATCGACAAGCTCTCCTCCGAGCCGACTTAGCACGCCCATTGCTTCCCGGAAGAGGTCATGGCGGACAGCGTTGCGCCCGCGTGCAAGCTCTAGCGCGCGGCCAATCCCTTCCTTTGCGCCGGGGGTTGCAGGAGAGGCGCGGAGCGGCTCTCCCGTCTCCGACAAGGGGCCGCCGGCCGGCGCTTCCCCAGCCATTTCCTAGTCCTTGGCAAAGGCATTGGGTAGCGTGGCCTCGCTTCTCGACGATGAAGTCGATGCGGAGGGCGCCCAGCCGCTAGCGAAGACAAGTGGAGGAGGCATCGGCATGCCTCCCGTGCCCAAGGGGTGGCCGTGAAGGAGGGATCCCGAGATCACAACCTCACGACCCTCCAGCGGCACCCCCGCCTCGTAGATTGGACTCGCGCCTCGCGCGGATGTCAGTCGTGAGGGGTATGGGATCGAGAGTGGACCAAGGGCTCCAGAGGTTGCTCCCTATGAGGTTTTGCCACCGCGGTCGAAGGGATCCTGAGGAGCCATGGTCAGGAAAGGATGCGACACACGGAGAACCATAAAGATAAGGCACTTACTCATCTACGGCTATGTACTTCCTCCGTTTCAGGGGCCGGTAGGCATCACCACTATAGCTCGGGAGGCGTTTCCTCTTGTGGAGTGCTTCAAGGTTCAGACGAAGCGAGCCGAGGGTTGGGGCATGACCCTTGGCGGCTGAGCAGCGTAACACAACCTCGGGAGCACTTGCCGGGGCTTCGGGGGCGGCAGCCTCAGGAGTGTCGGGCCGCACCAGCTCACCAGCCACCTCCTCGGGAGCACTTGTCGGGGCTTCGGGGGCGGCAGCCTCAGGAGCGTCGGGCAGCAACTGCTCACTGGCCTCCACCTCAGGAGCACTTGCCAGAGCTTCAGGGGCAGCCGCCTTAGGAGCATCAGGCCGCACTAGCTCTCCAGCGGCCTCCTCGGGACCGCTCGCCGAAGCTTCAGGAGCAGCTACCTCGGGAGTGCCCGATGACATCCGCTCCCAGGTGGTCGCCCCAGGAGTACCCGGTGGAATTCGCCCCCTGCATCCTCATCCGGGGCACACGCCATGGGGTCGAGGAGCACAGGAGCCACCAAGAAGGGATTCTCGCGAGGCCCTTCAAGCCCCCCCCCGGGCATAGCCCCCACTCGTCAAAGTGGGGCATCTACTTCACGAAGTCCTCTTTGTTCGAGCAATGCCACAAGGGGCAGCCTTTCTCTGGAAGCGCGGCAGGCGCTTTGTCGCCCGTCAGGAGCCCGAGCATCACGCGCAACATCTTGGAAGGGGGCGAAGGCACCTAGAGCCTCATGGGGTCCTTGGGGCCAGTGAAGGCCCACATCGGGCGAGAATGGTGCTGGAGCTGGGCGATGCACCGCCGGGCGAACTCCCTCACCACCATCGGCGCCGTCACCCTAACCTTCTTCAACTTGGCCAGCCTGGACCAGACGTGGGTGAGCCGACGGTCGACGAGCTTCACGTGCCCCCAGCCGGACCTGAGTTCCGTCGGCGCTCGTGGGAGCAGGAGCAGGGAGCTGAGCGTGGCGGCGTCCACATACACCCACTGGTTCCAGAATCCCTTCACATTCAGGCGGAGCGTGAAGTCGATGCCTGAGCCAGTTGTTGCTGCCATGGCCTGGAATGCGATGCATCCCGAGCGCTGGCGGGCGTTGACCAGGTGGAGTGAGAAGAAATGGCGGAACAAGGTGACAGACGGGCTAATGCCCACCATAGCCTCGCACAAGAAGGCTAAGGCAGCGAGGACGATGATGGACCGGGGGTCCAGATGCAGCGCTTGGATCTAGTAATGTGAAATTATGGTATTGATGAAATCAGAGAAAGGAGGGACCAAGCCAACCAAGAGAGCATGAAGATGGATGGGGATCTCGGTGGCCTCCATGTCGATCATAGCCTGGGAGGTAGGCCAGACCGTCGTCGCCTTCCACTCGTTGGAATCGGCGGCAAGGGCCGGCCAGACCTTGTCCAACCCCTCCTGATTGATCACCATCGACCGATCAAGGGTGGGCTCCAAGCCCGGTCGGGATTCGGAAGGAGCGCAGGCCTTTCCATTCTTCTTCGACCCCGGGGCCATGGCATCAAGGGAGGATTGGCGCCGGCGCCTAACCTGGGAGAAGAGTCACAACTTCGCAGGAAAGAGGGGGAGCCAAGGGCGAACATGGAGGGCAATGATGGCAAAGCTGCGCCTGTGATAGGCAGCCATCAAGCCTGGCAGTTATCGAGGCTGCGTGAGGACGTGGAGACGCCCACGTCCCATCAAACGCCACGCGGTCGACCGAGGCGTCATGCAGTTGGAGCCTGCGATGCTCTGCCCTTGCCCTTTGGCTTCGCCTCTAAGCCAAGTCCGAGCGCGCCTTGGGCCCGGGGGCTACTGTCGGCGTTCTAGGTACCGGGGTACCCAGACTTGCCTGCCTGCGGCCCATGGCGTGGCACCATTGATGGACTAGTACAGCCCATCTTCAGCACCAGCAACACAAGACCCTCGCGAGGGGCCAAGCCTCGTGAGGCGGACGACGCCAAGGCCTCCAGAAGGAGCGGCCTCATTAGGCTGGCTCCTGAGGAGCGGAGATTTCTATGCAAGCCTTCGCCTCGTGAGGTTTGGCTTACACAAGCAATGACAACCAAGGCCATATGGGCGCCAGCAGGCACAGTACATCATGTTTCCTCTTTGGTGCCAAAGGGGCAAGCACAGGCGCGGAGTCCCGAGGAATTAGCAAAGGTTTCCATTTCTATGCAACAAGACCAAGACCGCCAGGACGGCAGGACAGAGATCATCGCCGAGCCCACCACATTGTCACGACCAGAAGCTTTGCAGGCGAAGCCCACCTTTCATCAGGATAAGATGTACTAGTTGTCTCCCTTCGAATTTGGCCATTGTGGGATCCCTTTCCACCTTCGTTTTGGGGGAAGAGGACCAAGACCACTATAAATATAGCCTAGCCACCACCGTAGAGGGGGATCGATCAGCTGGACGGATCATTCAGACCATCCTCTCCCTCACCAGCACAAGAACACACCTCCTGAGGTTGTTCCCCCACTATACTAGTTCATCCTCAGCCCTCCTCGAGGCTAATCCACCAGAAAGCAGGAGTAGGGTATTACACCACAAGGTGGCCCGAACCTGGGTAAACTGCCTTGTTCCATTTCCTTCCAGTTCATCGAGCTAGGCGGTGAGATCGACAAGTAGGCAGGCTGAGGAGGTTGAGTTCTTCACACACACCCTAGAGTTCGAAACTATCTTGGGTCTGCGGAGCCCCCTGAATCTAACACCATGTTTGAAAAGTGCATGTTGATTTAAATGCTCTGCCTTTGAAACATGCAGTTTCTTATCTGAAAATCACTCGGACAAGCAGCCATCATCGGTGTTGGAATCGATGCCGCGCTTCTTCAATCCCCCGGAAACGCGAGGGGGCAAAAAACTTTTGTCTCGTGCCGCCCCTTGGGGAATGGAGCGAACTGGATTAAAGAGGGGGTCGGCGGCGCGACTGAAGAAACACATCATACGCGATTTTTTTCAGTGGGTGGCGCTCAATGGAATTTTTTACTAGCCTCTACACCATAGAACTTGTATTTTTAGCCTCGCAGACCATGGTGGACCAGCAAGCCATTTGCTAGGCGGGCCAACCTACAGAAAGCAGCACTCGATTTTTCTCAAGCCCCAAAAACAACGTAGTACTGATACGTCTCCAACGTATCTATAATTTTTGATTGTTCCATGCTGTTATATTATCATTCTTGGATGTTTAATAATCATTTTATAGTCATTTTATATTATTATTTTGGACTAACCTATTGAGATAGTGACAAGTGCCAGTTGATGTTTTTTGCATGTTTTTTACTTCGCAGAAAATCAATATCAAACGGAGTCCAAACACCGCGAAACTTTTTAGAGAATTTTTATGGACCAGAACACCCAGGATGGGCCAGAGCAGCACCTGGGGGTGCCCCGAGGGGGGCACAACCCACCAGGGCGCGCCTGGGGGCCTAGGCGCGCCCAGGTGGGTTGTGCCCACCTCGGTGGCCTCTCGCACCCCCTCTTTACCCTATAAATTTCCAAATATTCTAAAAACCCTCAGGGTTAACCTAAATCTGAAGTTCCGCCGCCACAAGGCTCTGTAGCCACCGAAAACCAATCTAGACCCTTTTCGGCACCCTACCGGAGGGGGGAATCATCTCCGGTGGCCATCTTCACCATCCCGGCGGCCACCACGATGAGGAGGGAGTAGTCCACCCTAGGGGTTGAGTGTTTGTACCAGTAGCTATGTGTTTAATCTCTCTCTCTCTCTCTCTCTCTCTCTCTCTCTCTCGTGTTCTTGAGATGTCACGATCTTGATGTATCGCGGGCTTTGTTAATATAGTCGGATCATATGGTGTTTTCCCCTCTCTATCTTGTTGTGATGAATTGAGTTTTTCCCTTTGAGATTTCGTTGTTAACGGATTGAATACTTTTATGGATTTGAGAACACTTGATATATGTCTTGCAATTGAATACTCATGGTGACAATGGGGTATCGTATTGATTCACTTGATATATGTTTTGGCACTCAACTCATGGATTCCCGAGGTGACATTGGGGTAATCTATGCATAGGGGTTGATGCATGTTCTTGTCTTTGTTTCTCCGGTAGAAATCTTTGGGCACTCTTTGAACTTCTTTGTGTTGGATTGAATATTATGAATCTAAATTTTCTTTGGTGTTATTTTAGTATGAACTCTTGGTTACATCGATCGGAAACAATAGCTTCGTGTTATTTTAGTATGAACTCTAGGATAGATTGATTGGAAAGAATAGCTTTGAGGTGGTTTCGTACCCTACAAACAATTATGTCTTATGTTCTCCGCTAGATAGGAACTTTGGAGTGATTCTTCGTTGCACGTTGAGGGACGGTTATATGATCCAATTATATTAGCATTGTTGAGACGTTGCACTAGTGAAAGTATGGACCCTAGGCCTCATTTTCAAGCATTCCAATACCATTTTTGTGCCTGTTTATTGTTTGCTACCTTGCTGTTCTCATTTATTCAGGTTATAAAAATATATATCTAGCATCAATATTACACTTTTTTCACCATCTCTTCGTCGAACTAGTGCACCTATACAATTTGCCATTGTATTGGGTGTGTTGGGGACACAAGAGATTTCTTGTATTTGGTTGCAGGGTTGTTTGAGAGTGACCATATTCATCCTATACCTCTCATAGATTGATAAACCTTAGGTCATCCACTTGAGGGAAAATTACTACTGTCCTACAAAACTCTACGCTTGGAGGCGCAACACGTGTCTTCAAGAATAAAGTTGCATAGTAGACATCAAGTACTATGTTTGTTTTGATGCCGAAAACATTACGGCAGGGATTGAGCGAGGGAGGGGGAAGACAGAGAAAAAACATCCTAACAAGAAGGTGCAATTCTTCTCAGGAAGAAGGTGTGCCATTGACACCCACACGTCACAAATCCTAGAGTAGACATACTAACAAGTTCACACACAAGTACAACAGGAGAGGTAAACATTCGTATCAAACTCAAGTTCACAGGACACATTCATATTCATAGCCAACATTCACAATCAACAACTCAAAAGATTAATATATACACAAGTTCAGCATGTCTAGGCATCCAAATGGTTGATAAATCACAAGACAATATTCATAGATAATTCACAAAAAGATTTAGATATACACATGTTCAGTATGTTTATGCATCCAAATGATTGAGATCACAACCAATATCATCCATGCACAAACTTTAATTACATAGGGTACATACTGGTAAATGATGTTCAGTCGGAAGTACTTCTTGCTAAAATTAATGCTTGTACAAGTAAACTTTTGAGTACATAAGAGGCAGCACAGACAATCTGAACTTTGCTTGTAGGTTTATCCTCGAGATAGTGGCCTCGATGCCGAGGGAGGTTTGAGAAACTTGGCCAGTACTTTTATCCAACAAGTTTACTGGCTCATCTTGGTCCTGTAGCTCGCCAAAATTCTACATTGCAGACAAGAAAGGAGGCGGTCGATAAAATGAACCACCCAAATTTTTTGTGCAGTTTAACTGAAATGGAGCATCCCTGGCATGTAGACTAATTAAGTGCCAGATGAATATACGCGTCAACCAACTTTTCTGGAATCTTTAGACTCCATGCCATACAGTTCGCTACCATATGTGCCAATAACCAAAAGGCACAAGTTGGGACCAAAGACTGGACTGTGTTTTTCTGGGCTATGCGCCAAGCAATATTTTTGGCGTTCACTCTCCTAATACTTGGAGTTTGACAACTGGTTGATGCCGGTTGATACTCGAATGAATATAGGAACTTCTTCTTATCAACATCGATGCTTGTCTGAGTGAACTTTGGAGTACATAGCATCAGCATATGTATTTGTCCATCAGATCTTTTTGTGCAGTTCTACTAAAATCGCCTAATGTAATGATTTGCCTACGAGTTCAGGCTCCAAGTTACTCCTTTATGAAATCGGCAAACAGTAGCATAATACCAAATTACCAATACATATGACAAGCACAATAATCAGGATAAAGACCGGTACCAACCTTATGAGGTACCATATCAATTACTATTTCCTTTGACTGGAAGCCGAGATAAGAAACTGACAAGAAACGAAGGAAGCAGTTGAGGCAATGAAGCACCCAAAGTTTGTGTGCAGTTCCACCAAAATCGAGCATCCCTGTTGGCACATATACTGAGAGAGTGAGATTACTGCAATAATGAGACTAGTTGATGAAACATACAGTAACAAATAGAAGCACCCTCATTATCTTAATGGGTAAAGTTAGCAACATAGTAGTCTTGCTTAAACAGAGGTATTAGTTTATTTAATCAGTGCCAATTATCTCAACCCTCAAAGTATTGTCATGTATCATAGGTTGCAAAACTTTAACATGCAAAGATAAAGGAGTTTCTCATGACAGTAGCAACACAGTAGCACGATACAAATAGAGATGACAACAAATTAATATGGATGAAGGCCTTAGGTGTAACGACCCGAACCTGATAAGATTCGATGTCTTTGTGCTCACTGTGCTCATCCCTGGATCGACTTGCTAGCCACAGTACATATGAATATCAAATAACAAGTGCATCATTTATTACAATGTATGATCCAGAATTTATTAATTATTACAAACTGAATAGCACATAGCTAGCTTTATTCAATAATAACAGCGGAATGACAACATAACAAACAATGAGTCCCATCAATATCCACTGGAGAAAATGTTGAGTGAAGACTCGCGACCCTACAGTATCTCACTGATCGTCTGAAAATCCTGCAACATGATAAGTTGCAGCCACAAGGGTCAATACATTGAATGTATTGGCAAATCACACTATATGATATAGCAAACCAACGTCCACAAAGCAATGTATGACAAACAAAACACACAAGTTAGTTTGGAGAAGAATGTCTTCACCTACCTCCACTACCTGAACTCACAATAGTCCCTAATTTACTCGCCCAAGATAACCCAAAGATTCTAAATAAACATGAGAAGCACTTCAGAGGTATCTCTCAAGTGCGCTCTGTCAGTGACGCGTTCTCTAGGAACAATAGAGCGATCTGCCAAGGACGCATTAACCTGATTTATGTATACCTCGCCTCAAGTGCGCTCTGTCAGTGGTGCATTCTCTAGGGACAATAGAGCGCTCTGCGAGTGACGCATTCACCTGGTTAATAATCCCGAGCCTGCGGCTATAAACACTCACCGCTTTCAGGGAATACTCGACACAAACCCACGTTTACCATAGCAAGTTGAACACACCATCACATAACACAATCCATACCAACACATGACCACACGGGATACACATATCAAACCAAACATATATCATAGCATAAAAACCACACATGCACAGTAGAATATAGGATGAGCAAAACTAGAAGTGTAAACTTGCCTTGAAATGCCGTTGAAGTACTCTAACGATTAATTCCGATCCACTTCGCACTCCGGACAATCTATACGATTAACGAAGGCACCGATAAATAAACCGTACTCACATAACACCACAATAAAGTCAACAGCAAGGAATCCAAATAAAAACTTAAATAACAGAACATAGCAGTAGGTATATCTTATCTACATGCTAGTAGGATCACAATGCAAACAGAATCAACTAATTTGGATCAACGGTTTGAAAGATATGGCCTCCAGAAGATTAAATTCAAATTTGAGAAAATTCAAATTTAAACAGTGCAAACATGTGCAAAGTTGGTATTGTGACAAAGTACTGGTTTTTGTGAGTGCATAGGAAAAAGAATCACCTAAATTGGATATGTAGACTAAAAGATATAGCTAAAAGAAGTTAGAGGAAAAATCTGAAAATAAAACAAAAGAAAACTCTATTCTGAAATTACTGCAGCTGTTACTGTGTTGTTTACTGTAGCTATGCAAAGTGTCAACTCGTGATTGGCTGGAAGGATCTCCTGTGCACTCGTGCTCACCGTGTACAGAGGAAAACGGCGGCGGTCTCGGGCGTGGGCGGCGGCGCTCCTCTGGTTGCTCCCCGACGCAGGTGAGGGGATGGGCGGAGGCGGTGTTCGGCGGAGCGAGGTCGAAGTGCTTGGTTGGTTGCTCCCCTGTGCAAAACAAGATATGAGGGAGATAGAGGATATCAAAGCAAAGATAACAGAGGGGAGGGCAGGTTCAGGGACCCTCTATCGACGACGGAAACGGCGATGGCGGAGGTCAACAGCGGTTGAACTCCGGCGAGATTGGGGCGCAGCGAAACAGCACAGGAAGACAAAATTTTGCCAAAAAAGGCAGAGGAGAAGATGGGGAATATTTGCGAGAAGAACTCGTGAAGGAACAGGAGTTCGTCCCGAGGAAAGAGACGACCTGGCGGGCCCAAGCGTCAGCGGGACAGTTGGAAAAAAACTGCGCGGTGGCTTCAGTCTGCGGTGCTGGTGGGCTTCGGCCCTGCTGCTCTGCTGCGCTCAGGTGAGCAGCGGATAGGAACGGCTACGTACTGCGAGCCCAAATGAACAGTAAAAACTGTCTAAAACTTTTATACTGCACAGGACAATTATTGGCTAAAAAAATAGCGTATAGATAAATAAAAATATCAGAACAC
This sequence comes from Triticum dicoccoides, assembly GCF_002162155.2. Taxonomy (NCBI): domain Eukaryota; kingdom Viridiplantae; phylum Streptophyta; class Magnoliopsida; order Poales; family Poaceae; genus Triticum; species Triticum dicoccoides. The sequence goes on along the minus strand of NC_041380.1, from coordinate 162,913,465 downwards.
ACATTAAAATATTAATACTAATATAAAATACCATGCACATTTTTAAAAGCAAATGCACTTAAAAATATTTTATGCAATACAAGCATATAAAGAGCATTAAAAAATCCTAATATAATCCAAATAATATTATAAACCTTTTCTAACTATATTTAACAACGAAGAAGTCATGTTATCTCCACTCCAAATATTTTGCCTTGAGTTGAAAAACTCTTTGAATATTCAGAAAATTCAAAAATGCACAGAAATCATGATGAAAAAAATAATGATCCTATTAACATTCCAAATCTAAAAATTTGGGATGTTACATTAGGCCGGTACCAACCAAAGCAAAAAAGCTTATTCAAGTAGTCACAGAAGAGATGATTAAGCACTCACTGGAACCACTCAATAGTATATATTTTTGTGCACTTCCAATGTATGGTTGAAATCACTCTTATTTATCAGTGGTGAGATTATATTGAAAGATTATCAAGAACTTCCAACAGAGTTAAAGCACTGGCTGGGATACAGTTCATTTTATTCTCTTGTATAGTTCCACTAAAATGTACGATTGGCACAACATGATCCTTGTTTGCACAAGTAGGAACAAGGTGAAACCTTCATTATCTTAGTGAGAAAGGATAGAAAGACATTAGCATATTACTTTACAGAAGCATCAAATTCATGATGGACAATAAGAAAAACATTGTCTCATTGAACCAATGGCAATAAATTGACATGCAAAACAATAGCATTATTATGTCATGACACTACCAAGATTCCCTCCCTGCTCCACCACATAATTCACCTCCACATACACACATACACATGTACATGATTCAACATAGGGTGCTACTAAAGATTTGTTTAACTCCGACGGGAAAATTAGGCAGCAATAAATTAGTGTTACTTAAGTACTCCTAATTAATTAAGTGACCATGTAGGAGAGACAATAGAAGTGGAAGGGCTCCCTAGAGGATCGTCTCACATGTAAGGGATACGCTGCTGGAGCCCTTCAATGGCCTTGACTGAGGCCTCGGCTTCAGCAAGATCACCTTGACACTTTTGATCATGTAGAGCTGGGTCACACATGCATCCAGAATCCAGTTAATTAGTATGATGTGCCATCAACCCAAGTACTACTTTGCTACATTTCTCTATCTATCTCTACTCTACTCTTATAAAAAACAGAGTTGGTGATGATGGTGTGCCTGCCATCCTGCCCTATAGGCCGTCCGATTTATATCTGACGGATAGGAAGAAAACTATGGCAATTTTGCAATAAGATACCCACACCCCTCTCCACAATTTCAAATAAGGCCTTCCCTCGTTCATCCTTTTCTCTCACAAGATAAACTACTCATACAAATGCATCTTGATGTTACGTACAATGCACGGGCATCTTTCTAGTCTTCCAAGTAAATTAAGACTAGTAGCAACACAATAATACAATACCACTAGCAAGATGTCATGATAACATAGGACAGTACCATCGTGTGATCTTCTTAATTTCCTCCTTCTTATTCTTCTTCATCTTCCTCTTCATGCTCAGTTTCTCTTTCTCCTCACCAGTTGGTGAAACCAAGTACATGATTGGCCTTCTACTTTAGAATTGATTTTGTCAGTGAGGGAGTACAAGTGTACTAGTAAACAATAGCATTATTTTATCATGGCAGTCGCAAAATAGAGATGAACACATGCATTAAATATTATTATTACCTAAAGGAATGTTCTGGTGCCAATATGGATGATGAGGATTGGACCACAGATCTCCCTTTGTGCAGTTCCACTGAAATGAACCAACGGTTCCATTCTGACATTCCAGTTAAACAACACAAAAGTCACTTCTTTTAAGAAGTGTTTTGTGTAGTGCACCAAAAGGTCGCAATAACAATGAGGTGAAATGGATATCCCTGCTTGCACAAAAAGCTATAGAGGAAACAGTCAGAGCCTCAAACAATTATTGGCAAAAACAATTGGCTAAACTTGTCATGGCTTATAACAATGGCATGGCTTCACTTTACCAGAGGCATTATGTAAGGGCATATTTATCCCTAAGGTGTTTTGGTGATTGATGACAACGCATTTGCGGACTAATCGTGTGCCTTGAGTATCCCAGACATTTCATCGCTAGGCACAAGACGGTTGGGTGCCCCTCGAAGACTGTTGAAGACGGCGACTTTTCTACGTTTCTTTTTGGTGGATTTGAGTCGTAGGAAAGCCGTACTATTAAGAGGGGGTCCGCGTCGGAAAGGTTTGGGTGGAATCATCACGTACACGTCTCTTTCTTGTCCCCTCCTTTTCCCTTGGAGATTCCTCCGCTTTCTCGCCTCCCTGGTTCTGGCTGCTGAGTTGGGTCGCGGTAGCAACACCAATCTCAGAACATAGTGGATACTAGGGATCAAACCCTAACAAAACTAACTCAATTACATGATAAATCTCATCCAACCCATCACCATCCAGCAAGCCTACGATGCAATTATTCACGCACGGCAGTGAGCATCATGAAATTGGTGATGGAGGATGGTTGATGATGACGACGGCGACGAATCCCCCTCTCCGGAGCCCCAAACGGACTCCAGATCGGCCCTCCCGAGAGGTTTTAGGGCTTGGCAGCGGCTCCATATCGTAAAACGCGATGATTTCTTCTCTCTGATTTTTTTCTCTCCGAAAGCAAATATATAGAGTTGGAGTTGGCGTCGGAGGATTTCTAGGGGGCCCACGAGGTAGGGGGCGCGCCCTAGGGGGGCACCCTCGTGAGAAGGGTGTGGGCCCCCTAGTCTTCATCTTTGGCGAGGATTTTTTTATTGTTTTTTCTAAGATGTTCCGTGGAGTTTCAGGTCATTCCGAGAATATTTGTTTTCTGCACATAAAACAACACCATGGTAATTCTGCTGAAAACAGCGTCAGTCCGGGTTAGTTCCATTCAAATCATACAAGCTAGAGTCCAAAACAAGGGCAAAAGTGTTTGGAAAAGTAGATACGACGGAGACGTATCAACTCCCAATCTTAAACCCTTGCTTGTCCTCAAGCAATTCAGTTGACAAACTGAAAGAAAGAAAGAAAAACTTATACAAACTCTGTTTGCTCTTGTTGTTGTAACTATGTCAAGCCAGCATTCAAGTTTTCAGCATATATCATAACTAGCCACATTTGCAATAATTCTCAGGTCTCATGATTACTCATATCAATAGCATAATCAACTAGCAAGTCATAATAATAAATCTTGGATGACACCACTTTCTCAAAACAATCATAATATGATATAACAAGATGGTATCTCGCTAGCCCTTTCTGAGACTGCAGAACATAAATGCAGGGCACCTTTAAAGATCAAGGACTGACTAGACATTGTAATTCATGCTAAAAGAGATCCAATCATAGTCATACCCAATATAAATTAACAGTGATGAATGCAAATGACGGCTGTGCTCTCCAGCTAGTGCTTTTTAATAAGAGGATGATGACTCAACATAAAAGTAAATGGATAGGCCCTTCTCAGAGGGAAGCAGGGATTTGTAGAGATGCCAGAGCTCAGTTTTGCAATAGAGATAAATTGTATTTTGAGCGGTATACTTTCATTGTCAACGTAACAACTAAGAGATGGCGATATCTTCCATGCTAAACACATTATAGGCAGTTCCCAAACAGAATGGTAAAGTTTATACTCCCCCTCCACCAACAAGCATCAATCCATGGCTTGCTCGAAACAACGAGTGCCTCCAACATACATCAGGTCCCAGGGGGAGTTTTGTTTGCAATTAATTTTGATTTATTTTGCATAAAGCATGGGACTGGGCATCCCGGTGACCAGCCATTTTCTCGTGAGTGAGGAGCGGAGTCCACTCCTCTTGAGAATAACCCGCCTAACACGGAAGATAAGGACAGTCTTTGTTGATACATGAGCTATTCGAGCATACAAAACAGAATGTTTATTTGAAGGTTTAGAGTTTGGCACATACAAATTTACTTGGAACGACAGGTAGATACCGCATATAGGAAGGTATAGTGGACTCATCTGGAATAACTTTGGGGTTCAAGGGATTGGATGCACAAGAAGTATTCCCGCTCAGTACAAGTGAAGGCTAGTAAAAGACTGGGAAGCGGCCAACTAGATAGCGACAACAGCCATGTACATGCATTAAAATTAATAAACATTGGATGCAAGCATGAGTAGGATATAATCCACCATGAACATAAATATCGTGAAGGCTATGTTGATTTTGTTTCAACTACATGCGTGAACATGTGCCAAGTCAAGTCACTTAAATCATTCAAAAGAGGATACCATCCCATCATACCACATCATAATCATCTCAATAGCATGTTGGCATACAAGGTAAACCATTATAACTCATAGCTAATCAAGCATGGTACAAGCAACTATGATCTCTAATTGTCATTGCAAACATGTTTATTCATAATAAGCTGAATCAAGAACGAGGGACTCATCATATTTACAAAAACAAAAGAGGTCGAGTTCATACCCGCTTTTCTCATCTTAGTCAGTCCATCATATATCATCATAATTGCCTTTCACTTGCACGACCGAACGGTGTGAATAATAATAAGGGTGCACATGCATTGGACTAAGCTGGAATCTGCGAGCATTCAATAAACAGGAGAAGACAAGGCAACATGGGCTCTGGGTTAAATCAACAATAATGCATATAAGAGCCACTTCAACAATTTAATTATGGTCTTCTCCTACTGACCCCCAAAGAAAAGAAAAGAAATAAAACTATTTACACGGGAAAGCTCCCAACAAGCAAAAGAAGAACAGGAAATATTTTTGGGTTTTCTTTTTAATTATTACTACTACAGCAGAAAAAAAATAAACTACTACTAATTTTTTTGGTTTTTCTTAAGGTTTAATAAACACACAAGAAGAAAGAAGGAAAAAAAAAATAAACTAGCATGGATATTACAGTGAAAAAGTATGAGCACCGACCTCTAGCAATGAGTGTGTGTGAACATAAATGTAATGTCGGTGAGAAATACGTACTCCCCCAAGCTTAGGCTTTTTGCCTAAGTTGGTCTATGGCCACGGCTGGCCTGGCGGATATCCGTAATAATAGTTGTTGGGGTCGTACTGTGATGAGGAGGAATAGTTGGGATCATACTGATGTGCAACGGTTATCGCCTGCTGTGCTGCAGCGTGGAGTCGAGCTGCCTCCGCTCTCCTCTCGTACTCTTCTACCTCCTCTCTGGTAATAACATATCTTCCTTTTGTCTGTGAATCAAAGAAGGCAGGAGCAGGGAGAGTAATACGGAAAACACGTCATTTATCAAAAATTAAACGATATAAGAGAGGTGATTCAGGCCTCTCGACAAACTGGTGCAAAGCCATAGATTCATAATCTAAATATGCAGGAGGCAACTCCATATCGCCCTCACGAATGTCTATCTCAAGAAAATGAGCTAAGCGGGTTGCATAAATTCCTCCAAAGAAATCTCCATTATGTCTATTATGATGCAACCTACGAGCTACAATGGCTCCCATATGATAAGATTGGTCTTCTAACACAGCACTCCTAAGAATGCTAAGATCAGGGACACACATGTGGCATGCTTCATCCTTAGCATTTATGCATCTACCGATGAAGAGAGCAAAATAATGTATAGCAGGAAAGTGAATGCTCCCTATGGTAGCCTGTGTTATATCTCTAGATTCCCCTCCAGTTATACTAGCAAGAAAGTTTCTAAATTCCGATTTAGGGGGATCCCTAACACTACCCCATGATGGAAGTTCGCAAGCAGAAGTGAAATCCTCTAGGTCCATGGTATAAGATTTGTCATAAAGATCAAACATGACTGAAGGAGAATTACGTGAAGATGAATACTCAAACCTCCTCACAAAGGAACTTGTGAGATCATAATACTGGGGGCATTTGTTAGCCTCAAAATCCTCTAGACCGGCATTGCACAAATATGCTTTGAATTCTTCTTTAATTCCCGCACGGTCCATAAAATTTTCTGACGGCCATTCGCAAGGCCGTACTGGAGCGTCTCTTGGTGGATCCTCGTCAGCATCAGCATAGCAATCTTGGGTCCTTGCTTCTTAGAGGAACCACCTTGGAACATCTTCCTAAACATATTGTTTTTCTCTGAAAAATTCTGAAATTTTTAGTAACTTCAAAATAAAAGTAAACCAACTTCAATAAAACTGATAGCAACTACTCCTACAAGTGCCTAGAGCCTATATCAAGCATTAGAACTACTTGGAACCATATAAATTTGACATGCAAGCTCAAGAACATGGTCACCTATGCAGCACAAATTTGCAAAGAATAGAGCACTAGAACAAAAACTAATTGGATCAATGGAGGAGTCACATACCAAGAAACAATCTCCCCAAGCAGTTTTGCAAGAGGTGCTTTGAGCAAGGAGATCGAAAATCACAGCAAAAGTGGCTGGAACTCGTGCTTGAGTTGGTTTTTCGGGTTTGTGTGAGATAGAGGAAGAATATGGGTGCTGGGATAAGTGGAGGAGGGCCACCGTGGGCCCACGAGGCAGGGGGGCGCGCCCTAGGGGGGGCCCACCACCCTCGTGGCCAGGTGGCAGCTCCTCCTGCGGTAATTTTTGCACAGTAAATCCTCAAATATTCCCGAAAAAATCATATTAAATTGGCATGGAATTCTGAGGACTTTTATTTTCGGGATATTTTTATATTGCACGGATAAGCCAGGAAACAGACTGAAAATACTATTTTTACTTTATTTAATCTAAATAATAGAAAGTAAAAGTGGGGTACAGAAGGTTGTGCTTCTAGTTTCATCCATCTCATGCTCATCAAAAAGAATCCACTAACAAGGTTGATCAAGTCTTGTTAACAAACTCATTCCGATATCATGAAACCGGAGAAATTTTGAATAACACTAAGTTACCTCAACGGGGATATGAACATCCCCAATAATAAGAATATCATATTTCTTCTTGACAGTAGGAAGAGGAAATTCAAAACCTCCAAATATAATCGATGGAATTTTTCCAATAGAGTTGATACTATGAAATTGACGTTGTTTCCTCGGAAAGTGTACCATATGCTCATTACCATTGACATGAAAAGTGACATTGCCTTTGTTGCAATCAATAACAGCCCCTGCAGTATTAAGAAAAGGTCTTCCAAGAATAATAGACATACTATCATCCTCGGGAATATCAAGTATAACAAAGTCCGTTAAAATAGTAACGTTTGCAACCACAACAGGCACATCCTCACAAATACCGACAGGTATAGCAGTTGATTTATCAGCCATTTGCAAAGATATTTCAGTAGGTGTCAGCTTATTCTAGTCAAGTCTATGATATAAAGAGAGAGGCATAACACTAACACCGGCTCCAAGATCACATAAGGCAGTTTTAATATAATTTCTTTTAATGGAGCAAGGTATAGTAGGTACTCCGGGGTCTCCAAGTTTCTTTGGTATTCCACCCTTAAAAGTATAATTAGCAAGCATGGTGGAAATTTCAGCTTCCGGTATCTTTCTTTTATTAGTAATGATATCCTGCATATATATATTTAGCATAAGGATTTGTTTTGAGCACATCAGTTAATCGCATACGCAAAAAGATATGCCTAATCATTTCAGCAAAGCGCTCAAAATCCTCATCATCCTTTTTCTTGGATGGTTTCGGAGGAAAAGGCATAGGTTTCTGAACCCAAGGTTCCCTTTCTTTACCATGTTTCCTAGCAACAAAGTCTCTTTTATCATAACTTTGATTCTTTGATTGTGGGTTATCAAGATCAACAGCTGGTTTAATTTCTACATCATTATCATTACTAGGTTGAGTATCATCATGAACATCATCATTAATATTTTTACTAGGTTCATGTTCATTACCAGATTGTGTTTCAGCTCAGACATAGAGATATCATTTGGATTATTAGGTGGTTCAGCAATAGGTTCACTAGAAGTTTGCACAGTTCTATCATTTTTCGTCTTCTTCTTTTTAGAAGAACTAGGAACATCAATATTATTTCTTTGAGAATCTTGCTCGATTCTCTTAGGGTGGCCTTCAGGATACAAAGGTTCCTGAGTCATTCTACCAGTTCTAGTAGCCACTCTAACAGTATAATCATTTTTCTTACTATTCATTTCATTAAGCACTTCTTTTTGAGCCTTAAGTACTTGTTCTACTTGAGTGGTAACCATAGAAGCATGTTTGCTAACAAGTTTAAGTTCACCTTTAATAGCAGCCATATAATCACCCAAGCGTCTAATCATATAAGCATTTTATTTTAATTGTCTACCAAAATAAGCATTGAAGTCGTCTTGCTTAAACATAAAGTTATCAAACTCATCCAAGGATTGACTAGCAATTTTAGTAGGAGGAACTTCAGCTTTATCATATCTATAGAGAGAATTTACCTTTACTACCTGTGTCAGGATATAGGGATCAGGAGGTTCTTCAGTAAATAAAGAATTGAGATCATATGTTTCTTCAATAGGCGGTATATTAAGACCATGTATTTCTTCAATAGGAGGTAAATTCTTAACATCTTCAGCTTTAATACCTTTTTCCTTCATAGATTTCTTTGCCTCTTGCATATCTCCGGGATTGAGAAATATAACACCTCTCTTCTTGGGAGTTGGTCTAGGAATAGGCTCAGTAATTGGAGCAGGAGATGGATCAGGAGCTGGCTCAGGAGGTGCCCAATTATTTTCATTTGTCAACATATTATTCAATAGAATTTCAGCTTCATCCGGTGTTCTTTCCCTGAAAAGAGAACCAGCACAACTATCCAGATAATCTCTGGAAGCATCAGTTAGTCCATTATAAAAGATATCAAGTATTTCAGGTTTCTTAAGAGGATGATCAGGCAAAGCATTAAGTAACTTGAGAAGCCTCCCCCAAGCTTGTGGGAGACTCTCTTCTTTAATTGGCACAAAGTTGTATATTTCCCTCAAAGCAGCTTGTTTCTTATGAGCAGGGAAATATTTAGCAGAGAAGTAATAAATCGTATCCTGGGGACTATGCACACAACCAGGATCAAGAGAATTAAACCATATCTTAGCATCACCCTTTAACGACAACGGAAATATTTTGAGTATATAGAAGTAACGCGATCTCTCATCAATAGTGAACATGGCAGCTATATCATTTAAGTTAGTAAGATGTTTCACAACAGTTTCAGATTCATAGCCACAGAACGGATCAGATTTGACCAAAGTAATTATATCAGGATCAACAGAGAATTCATAATCCTTATCAGGAACACAAATAGGTGAAGTAGCAAAAGCAGGGTCAGGTCTCATTTTATCTCTAAGTGATTCTTTGTTCCATTTAATTGATAACCTCTTAAGCTCATATCTATCTTTGCAAGCTAAAATAGCGGCAGAAGATTCCATATAAAAAAGATAACCCTTAGGAATAACATGCATATTTTCATCATCACTATCATCATCGTATTCAGATTCAATAATTTCTTTTTCTCTAGCCCTAGCAATTTGTTCATCAAGAAATTCACCAAAGGGCACAGTAGTATCAGGCATAGAAGTAGTTTCATCATAAGTATCATGCATAGCAGAAGTGGCATCATCAATAACATGCGACATATCAGAACGAATAGCAGAAGCAGGTGTAGGTGTCGCTAACTTACTCATAACAGAAGGTGAATCAAGTGCAGAGCTAGATGTCAGTTCCTTACCTCCCCTCGTAGTTGAGGGATAGATCTTGGTTTTTGGGTCTCTCAAGTTCTTCATAGTGTCCAGCAGATATAAATCCCAAGTGACTCAAAGAATAGAGCTATGCTCCCCAGCAATGGCGCCAGAAATTAGTCTTGATAACCCACAAGTATAGGGGATCGCAACAGCTTTCGAGGGTAGAGTATTCAACCCAAAATTATTGATTCGACACAAGGGGAGCCAAAGAATATTCTCAAGTATTAGAAGCTGAGTTGTCAATTCAACCACACCTAGAAACTTAGTATCTGCAGTAAAGTGTCTAGTAGCACAGTAATATGATAGTGGTGGTAGCGGCAACAAAAGTAAAGACAGCAAAAGTAATGTTTTTGGTATTTAGTAGTGATTGTAACAGTAGCAGTAGGAAAGTAAATAAGCGAGAACTAGTATATGGAAAACTCGTAGGCACCGGATCAGTGATGGATAATTATGCCGGATGTGGTTCATCATGTAACAGTCATAACATAGTGTGACACGGAACTAGCTCCAATTCATCAATGCAATGTAGGCATGTATTCTGTATATAGTCATACGTGCTTATGGAAAAGAACTTGCATGACATCTTTTGTCCTACCCTCCCGTGACAGCGGGGTCCTATTGGAAACTAAGGGATATTAAGGCCTCCTTTTAATAGATAACCGGAACAAAGCATTAGCACATAGTGAATACATGAACTCCTCAAACTATGGTCATCACCGGGAGTGGTCCCGATTATTGTCACTTCGGGGTTGCCGGATCATAACACATAGTAGGTGACTATAGACTTGCAAGATAGGATCAAGAGCTCACATATATTCATGAAAACATAATAGGTTCAGATCTGAAATCATGGCACTCGGTCCCTAGTGACAAGCATTAAGCATAGCAAAGTCATAGCAACATCAATCTCAGAACATAGTGGATACTAGGGATCAAACCCTAACAAAACTAACTCGATTACATGATAAATCTCATCCAACCCATCACCATCCAGCAAGCCTACGATACAATTACTCACGCACGGTGGTGAGCATCATGAAATTGGTGATGGAGGATGGTTGATGATGATGACGGCGACGAATCCCCCTCTCCGGAGCCCCGAACGGACTCCAGATCAGCCCTCCCGAGAGGTTTTAGGGCTTGGCGGCGGCTCCGTATCATAAAACGTGATGATTTCTTCTCTCTGATTTTTTTCTCTCCGAAAGCAAATATATAGAGTTGGAGTTGGCGTCGGAGGGTTTCCAGGGGGCCACGAGGTAGGGGGCGCGCCCTAGGGGGGGGCACCCTCGTGAGAAGGGTGTGGGCCCCCTGGTCTTCATCTTTGGCGAGGATTTTTTATTGTTTTTTCTAAGATGTTCCGTGGAGTTTCAGGTCATTCCGAGAATATTTGTTTTCTGCACATAAAACAACACCATGATAATTCTGCTGAAAACAGCGTCAGTCCGGGTTAGTTCCATTCAAATCATACAAGTTAGAGTCCAAAACAAGGGCAAAAGTGTTTGGAAAAGTAGATACGACGGAGACGTATCACTCGGCAGTACTACAGTATCGGGTTTTTGCTTCTTCCGTTTCTTTGCGGAAGTAGGCACGGATGTTTCCTCCCCCTGGCTAGGGGATTTCTGCCTTGCGGTAGTACCGCATGGCGGCGCGGTAGTACCGCGCTCACGGATGTACCGCCCTCAACTCCTGCGCGTCAGATATGACCTTGTTGTTGCTAGGGTTGCGGCAGTACCATGGGCCTGTACGGTAGTACCGCATGACCGTGCGGTAGTACCGCTTGGAAGCAAGCGGTAGTAACGTGGGGCCCTGCGGTAGTACCGCTGGCCTGGAGCGGTAGTACCGCTGGCGGCGGGCTGGTAGGTGGGTAACGGTTTGATCTTTGTCCTACACTATATAAGGGGTCCCCTTCTTCCCCGTTGACTCATCTCTTCCAACCTAAGCTTCATTGTTGCTCTAAGCTCCATTTTTGCCTGATCTCACTCCCTAGCCAATCAAACTTGTTGATTTGCTCGGGAGTGGTTGAGAAGGCCTCGATCCACACTTCCACCGAGAGAAATTTGATTCCCCCCACTAATCCCTTGCGGATCTTTTTACTCTTGGGTGTTTGAGCATCCTAAATGGTTGAGGTAACCGCGAAGCCATAGTCCATTGTGGTGAAGCTTCATGGTGTCGTTGGGAGCCCCCAATTGAGTTGTGGAGATTGCCCCAACCTTGTTTGTAAAGGTTCGGTCGCCACCTCCAAGGGCACCAATAGTGGAATCACGGCATCTCGCATTGTGTGAGGGCGTGAGGAGAATACGGTGACCCTAGTGGCTTCTTGGGGAGCATTGTGCCTCCACACCGCTCCAACGGAGACGTACTTCCTCTCAAAGGGAAGGAACTTCAGCAACACATCCTCGTCTCCACCGTCTCCACTCTTGGTTATCTCGTGCCTTTACTTGTGCAAGCTTATTTGTATCATATCTCTTGCTTGCTTGTGTTCCTATCCTTGTTGCATCATATAGGTTGCTCACCTAGTTGCATATCTAGACAACCTACTTTGATGTAAAGTTTAAATTGTTAAAGAAAAGCTAAAAATTGTTAGTTTCCTATTCACCCCCCCCTCTAGTCAACCATATCGATCATTTCAATTGGTATCAGAGCCTCGTCTCTTTATTAAGGACTTTACCATCCGAAGAGTATGGTTAATACCGTAGACGGTGTGGAGGAACACTCAGGTGTGAATCCGACCTCGTCTACGGGCGATGGGGGAACCTCGGTCTCTCGTGAGGAGTTCAATGTGGCCTTGGAGACATTGAAAACCTCCATGACGACCGAGGTTTAAAGCATGTTTACTAAATTCCTTGAGGGGCTTAAACTATCCACCGCACCGTTGAAAGTGGGTGATCCCACCGAGAAGGTGACGGATGCTATCTCCGACAAGGGGGAAGCTAGTAGTGAAAAGGCTCCTTCTTCTAGTGGTAAAAATGGCACCGATATCTTTGCTCATGTGGAACCACCACTTGTTTATGGTGGACCGGTTCCTTCCACTCATTTGAATCATGCCGGTCCTCCCCCTAAGATTGTGAAAAATGAGGATTTTGATTCTTGGGTTTACCGCTTTAAACATCATTTAAATCATGTGAACACTAATCTTTGGAGAATCATTGAAGAAGGTTTCTATCCGCATGATCCAAGCAACTTCACTCCTCGAGAAGCCGCGGATAATCAATTCAATGAGAATGCTCTCTTCATCATTCAAGATGCAATCCCACCCTAAGACCTACCTCATCTTTGGCCCTTCGCCTTGGCCAAAGACGCATGGCATTGTGTTGTCTCTCTCTACCGGGGAAGCGCAAGCATTCAACGCTCCAACTATGAAGTGGTGCAAGATGAGGCCGATGAGTTTGCAATGAAAGAAGATGAAGAACCTCGTGAGCTTTATGGAGAGTAACCAAACTCGCGGTCTCACTACAAGGTCACGGGAGCAAGGACACGGATGACAATTGGATCAAGCGCAAATTCCTCAAGGCAATGATGCCCTACCACAAGGCCATGTCCTCCGTCATTCGTCAAAGACCGGACTTCCACACTTTGTCCTCAAGCGAAGTGTTGGATGAGTTTGTGGCCATGAACATTTTGGATAAGACCGCCGACAATGCGGTGCTTCGTTCTCAAAGGGCAAAGAAGCCCAACCTTGCATTGAAGGCCAAGCTCACCGCTGAAGAAGAATAAGAGGAAGAAGAGGAGAGCAACCCCGAGGATACAAAGTTTGCATATCATGAACACATGGCACTCGCTTCAAGGCAATTTTGGAGCAAGAAAAACTCGAGGCCAAACTTTAACAAGAACAACTCAAGTGGCACGAAGAGCAAGCAACATGTAATGACTTGCTACAATTGTGGCAACGTGAGTCATTTTGTTGCGGAGTGCCCGTATGAGAAGAGGGAAGACAATGGTGGCAAGCTCATCCGAAAGGACAAGGCCAAGTCGTTCCCCAACAAGAGCAACTTCACCAAGAAGACTCCTCCCAAGGCATTGGTGACACAAGAAGAGTACAATGAGGATGATGACGATGATGAAGGTGATGAGTTGGTTGCCATGGCCTCCGTTGTCATTGCGACGACTCCATGGGTGTCTCTCTTTGACTCACCCAATGAGAGCATCACTGCCAAGTGCCTTATGGCTAAAGCCACCAACAAGGTAACCCCCAACATCAAAACTACCATCATTAATCATCCTTCTCCGACGGGTAGCATTAATGAACTTGAGGGAGCTAATGTGGAGGCAAATGAGTTTGAGGCTTTTATGGGCAAACTTAAGGGAAAATCCAAGAAGCACTTTGTTGCTCTCTTGGAACAACTTGGTGAAGCCAATGACATGATCGAGGCTCACGAAATACCATCACTAAGATGGAAGGGCATAGTCGTGACTATACAATGAGATTTCGGATCTTTCCAATGCTCTTGAGGAAGAGCATGGTCTTCGTTTGGCTCTTGAGAAGTCACACAAGTTGATCATGCTAAGTTAAAGAAAGATTATGATCATGTCCTCATTGTTTCTCGTGTGCTAAACTCCGAGAAGGCCGAACTTGAGGTTGATCTTGCTAGACTCAAAGAGGAGTGTGATCTACTTGACAAGGCTCACATGGTCTTTAAGGGTGCTCATGCTAGCCTCAAAGAGTCTCATGATCAACTTCAAGAAAAGCTAACCAAGGAAAAATCCACTTTTCCTCGTATGATGTTAATTGATAATGCAAATGCTATTAACCCATGTTGTGAGCATGTGCATCTCGTTGAGGAGAACGCTAAGCTAAAGGGGCAACTTGAGAGAGGTCTTGTGACTTGCATACAAGGCAAGAAGAACCTCAACGACCTCTTGATCAACCAAAAGGGAGTTGTGGCCAAGGAAGGGGTTGGGTACGTGCCCGAGTCCAAGAACAAGAAGAAGAATGACAAGACCAAACGACCTCCTCCTCTCATGCAAACCTTTGTGAAGGAGGGAGAGAGTGCCTCCGAGGAGAAGAAGAAGAACAATGCGAAGGGTGGCTTTGTCAAAAAGGGCAATGCCACTCCTCGCATCAAAGCCGGTGACTTTAATCCTTCTTATGTGTTATGTCGTGCTAGTGATGGGCATGTCTATGCCAAATTCGTTGGTTCTCCTCATGAATACATTGAATGGTCTATTTGGGTTCCAAAGACCCTTGTTACTAATATCAAAGGACCCATTACAAAATGGGTACCTAAAACCAAGCATTAATCTCTTGTAGGTGTTTGCTTCCGGTGGGGGATCATGGTTGCTCAATAGCGGAGCTACAAATCATATGACCGGAAGCAAGGACTTGGTGGTGGACATGCACAAGATTCCATCTATGCCCACCAATGTCGAGTGGGGTGACGCCTCATCCTCTAAGGTATTGGGACTTGGAAGTTGGTCATCTCTCATGATCTCACGATCGAGAAGGTCATGCTTGTTGAGTCCCTTGCATACAATTTACTTTCCGCTCGTCAACTTGCAATCATGGGCTTTGCCACTTTCTTTGATATCGATACCATGGCCCTCTTGTGGAGCAAGACTCTTAAGTAGCCTTTGTTGGGCATGTCGAGAACGGTCTATATGTGATTAACTTTTCGGAGCGACCCACTAAGACCGCGACATGCCTAATGTCTAAAGTTGATGTGGGATGGCTTTGGCATCGCCGTCTAGCCCATGTCAATATGAGATCTTTGCAAAGTCTTCTCAAGGGGGACCATGTCCGTGGACTAACGAATGTTAGTTTTGCTAAAGATACTGCTTGCAGTGCTTGTACCGAAGGAAAGCTACATGAGAAGGCTCACCCTCCCACGACTATCATTTACTCAAAGAGGCCTTTGGAGCTCCTTCACATGGATCTCTTTGGGCCTCCATCCTTGGATAGTCTTGGGGGTAGGAAGTATTGCTTGGTGATTGTGGATGACTACTCAAGATACACTTGGGTGTATTTCTTCAAGAGGAAGAGCGAGACCCAACAAACCGTCATTGACTTTGCAAATGAAGCACAATGTCAACACAATGCAAAGATCTTGACAATAAGAAGTGACAACGGCACTGAGTTCAAGAACTACACCTTGGATGAGTTTCTTAGTGATGAGGAGATCAAGCATCAATATTCTGCACCTTACACCCCTCAACAAAATGGTGTTGCGGAGAGGAAGAACCGGACGTTGATGGATGCGGCAAGGACCATGATGGCAGAGTTCAAGTCTCCGTACAACTTTTGGGCCAAATCCATCAACACCACGTGTCATGCATCCAATCGGCTCTACCTCCGCAAGGGCTTGAACAAGACTACATATGAGATACTCACCAGTAACAAGCCCAACCTCAAGTACTTTCAGGTGTTCGGGTGTAAGTGTTTCATTCTCAAGAAAGGTGTTCGGTTGTCTAAATTTGAGGCTAGAGCTTATGAGGGCATATTTGTTGGTTATGCTACAAACTCTCATGCTTACCGCGTCCTCAATAAATCCACGGGACTTATTGAGGAGACATGTAACGTGGAGTTTGATGAGAATAACGGCTCCCAAGTGGAGCAGAGTGGCACTTGTGATGTAGGTGATGAAATTCCTCCTCAAGCCATAAGAAGAATGGGTGTTGGCTTTATCCTACCCATTGAGGAACCCCTTGTGGCCGAAGGAGAAGGACAATGCTCCACTCAAGTGGAGCCATCACCAACCCAAGGCCCACACGCTTCCGAAGAACAACATGAAGGCCCTCATCCTCAAGAACATGACCAAGGGCAAGATCATGCTCAAGACGGTATTGACACATCAAGCGATGCCCAAGGTCAAGTTCTCTCCTCCGAGCAAGTTTAAGAACAAGAAGAAGCTCAAGACGACTCTCAAGATGATCATGTGACCACTCCTCGTCTCACCCCCGAGGAGGAATTGGAGCATCGTGCCGCCAAGGTTTCCTCCAAGCTCTCCACCAAGGATCATCTCATGACGAATGTGCTTGGAAGCTTAAGAAAGGGGTTAAGCACTCGTAGACAATTAGCAAACTATTGTGAGCATCACGCGTTTGTCTCTTGTGTCAAACCCCACAAGGTCTATGAGGCGCTAGAAGATCCGGATTGGCTCAATGCCATGCATGAAGAACTCAACAACTTCGAGAGCAACAAAGTGTGGAGATTGGTGCCAAGACCGACGGGGAACCACAATGTCATTGGAACCAAGTGGATATTTAAGAACAAGCAAGATGCCCATGGGATTATCATTCGCAACAAGGCTCGTTTGGTAGCACAAGGCTACTCCCAAGTCGAGGGTATCAACTACGGTGAAACCTTTGCTCCCGTTACTCGTCTTGAATCTATTCGAATGTTGATTGCTTATGCTTCTCATCATAACTTTAAGTTACAAAAAATGGATGTGAAGAGTGCTTTTCTTAATGGTCCCATTAATGAATTGGTTTATGTCAAGCAACCCCCCGGGTTCGAGGATCCTTACTTTCCCGATCATGTGTATCAACTCGATAAGGCACTCTATGGCCTTAAAAAAGCCCCACGTGCGTGGTATGACCACCTTACCGAGTTGTTACAAGACCGTGGTTTTGAAGTTGGGCTAATCGACCCCACTCTTTTTACTAAGAAGGTCAAAGGGGAGTTGTTTGTGTGCCAATTATATGTTGATGATATTATCTTTGGTTCCCCTAACAAAGCTTTCAATGAGGAATTTGCCGCTCTCATGACCTCAAAGTTCGAGATGTCTTCCATGGGAGAGTTGAAGTTCTTTCTAGGGTTCGAAGTGAAGCAAAGAAGAGAAGGAACCTTCATCAACCAAGCCAAATATACTCAAGACATGCTCAAGAGATTCAAGCTAAGTGATGTCAAGCCGGCTTCCACTCCAATGCCCACCAACTGCCAACTTGACATAGATCCCAATGATAAAGCGGTGGATCAAAAGGTATATCGCTCCATGATAGGCTCCTTGCTCTACCTTTGTGCATCTAGACCGGATATCATGTTGAGTGTGGGAATTTGTGCACGATTTCAAGCCGCACCTAAGGAAAGTCACTATGTGGCGGTCAAACGAATCTTTCGATATTTGGCTCATACCCCAAACTTTGGCTTATGGTATCCAAGAGGAGCAAACTTCAAGCTTGTAGGATATTCGGATTCCGATTGGGCGGGAGACAAAGTGGATAGGAAGTCCACTTCCGGAGAGTGCCAATTCCTTGGTTGCTCTTTGGTAAGTTGGTCTTCCAAAAAGCAAAGTTGTGTGTCTCTATCGTCCACCGAAGCGGAGTATGTGGCGGCCGGTAGTTGTTGTGCACAACTCTTATGGATGAGGCAAACTTTAAAGGATTACGGTGTCATATGTGACAAAGTGCCTCTTTGGTGTGACAATGACAGTGCCATCAAGATCTCTCTCAACCCGGTGCAACACTTCAAGACGAAGCATATTGAGATCCGGTATCACTTCATCTGGGATCACATTAGGCGAGGAGAGATCGAGCTCAACTATGTCAACACTCATGACAACCTTGCAGATATTTTCACGAAGCCCTTGGATGAAGCAAGATTTCACGAGTTAAGGCATGAGCTAAATATCATTGATTCGAGCAATGTTGCTTGAACCCTTGCACACCCCACCATACTCAACTTGTTGTCTTGTTTAGATGTAGGCATGGACATAGGGGGAGTGTTGTTCTCTAAATGAACTCTCCCTCCCCCCATTATGCATAAATTGATCAAGTCTTTCACATTAGCCATGTTTGATGGTACTTGTGCTTCAAAGACGAGTTTTGGTCATGGACCCAAGGATAATTCTTCGCGGTGCCATACCAATTGACTCAAACATAGGTGGCTACGACCACCGCCCTCTCTTTGGAGAGGTGGTGTCTCGTGGGTGTTTCATTTTGTCGTTTGCCTTTCTGCCTTTGTGTGTAGCGTGGTCTTGTGGTGTCGTGTTGCCTCGGAGTGTTTGTGCAAAGACCCCGTTTTTCGTGTGCTTGAAACGTGCATCTTCTTGAGCCCACGGTACTACCGCGGTTTGCCGCGGTACTACCGCTTTGAGAGGTACGGTACTACTGCGCCATAGCGCGGTACTACCGCTCAGGTGTGATACTTCCGCAGAGCGGTACTACCGCGATGAGGCACGGTACTACCGCGCCGTCGGGTGAGCGTGGGGGTTATGACTCGGGTAGGGGAGTTCCAACTCCCCATACCCATTCACTCGTCTCTCTCCCCATGTCTCTCTCTCTCTCTCTTGCTCAAGAACGGCGCCGGAGGTCCTCGCCGGATCTCCGTCTCCGGCCACTCTCCTCGGATTCCGACCGGTGGGATCGTTCCCCACCACTTCCTCTTGCCATGGACCAAGGTTTTTACCCAAATCCCTCTTTTTCTTGGTTGTTCTCTCGCTTCTAGGTTTTTGGGGAGATGCTTGTTGTTCTTGAGATTTTAGGCCAAATCTATGCAAGAGTAGGATGTAGGAGAGTCGTGTTGCGTAAGAATCATATTTGATATGTTGTCTTGTGGTAGATTTGTCCAGCTATAGTACCGCCGCGGTTTCACGGGCTTTTCTCAGATTTGAACTTGTTCGGATCTGACGCGGTGCGGTACTACCGTGTCTCATGTGCGGTACTACCGCTCGTGCGGTACTACCGCCCATCAGGTGCGGTACTACCGCGCTAGCTCGTGCGGTACTACCGCTCATCAGACGCGGTACTACCGCGCTAGCTGAGGCACTAAGCTCGTACTACCGCTCCTAGACCTGGTACTACCATGACCTTACACGGTACTACCACGACTAAGAGCGGTACTACGATCTTAGTTCCGCAGCGCTTGGCAGTACTACCGTAGGGGTCAAATCTCTTTGTAGGCAATTATCTTGTGTGCTCTCTGCATGTTTCTTTTGCTTTGTTGTGGTCTTTGCATTGATCCCTCTTATTTGTCGTGGGTGTTTTGCGTTTTGTGTCTCAGGTGGTGGCTCTCGCCGTTCCAATCCTAGTCGTGACACTGGCTCCAAGCGTCTACGCAACCCCCAAGATGAAGCCCCAGAGGGCTCCAATGCCCCCAAGCGCAATGTCAAGACCACCACCAGCAAGCAAAAGGAACCTGCTAAGGGCATGGACGAGATTTCAGTCGTTGAGTATGTCAAACGCCGGAGGAACAATCCCTATGTGAATCCTTGGGCTATTCTCAGAGGCACTGAGTTGTTCTGGACCAAGCAACAGGCTCTCATCTATCTGGATGTGATCAAGAACATGCAGAATACCTTCATGGATGTCAAGTGGATAGACATGAATCACATGCGGAAGGACAAGTTTCGTGACTATTTTGGAGAGGCTCTGGACTTGGTGGAGCAGTTTGCTATTGAGCCGGTGATCTTCTTTCACCTTGACTATGACCCTGAGCTTATCTGTCAGTTCTTTGCCTCAGTTTACTTTCATCCTGCGGATGAGCGGAGGATGACCTGGATGACCAACGGCCGTAGATGTCTACTACATGGAAGGAGTTCATGGATCTGCTTCACATTCCTGATGACGCGCTTCACACCCCCGTTGGTGTTCGCCCCCACGCCAACTCTGAGTCTGCCAACAAGAACCTGCTTCAGCCATTCCTTGTTGAGAAGGTGCTCCCCAATGGCAAGTCAACTTGGGTGCTGAACTCCATTCTGGATATCATGCATCGCATCTTCCGCAACACTCTATTCCCACGCATTGGCGACAAGGACAAGGTTCATGCCTATCTAGTGGACATGTTGCTCCTATGTGCAGAGGCACGTTCATCTCAGACTCAGCCACTTGATGTCTCACACATCATGTGGTGTGACCTTCGGTTTTCGGTGTTCACTCACAAGGTACCTATCTATGGACCATACATGTTTCTGCTGCTCTCCACCACTTGGGAGAAGATGTACCCTGGTGATGAGTTCCTTGCTCCAGACTGGATTCGGCATGAGTCCATCAGCCTCCGCGTCAAGCCCAATTGGGCCAACACTACCACCCGTGCTGAGGCTTCTTCTGCTAGGAGGGCTGTTGGTGAGGAGGAGGCTGGTGCAGAGCATGTTGCTGAGGATCATGCTGCTAGGTCTACGGCTCCTTCTTCTGAGCCGTCGTGAGCCAAGAAGCTAAAGGACAAGATGAAGAATCTCTTCTGCATGCAGGCAAAGGGACAGTACAGGGCTCACGTGGCTGACAAGGAGAGTCGCCGCCGTGACAAGAAGGTTATGAGGCTCTTTGGAGAGGATGTGTCTGGCGGTTCTGAGGACGTCATCACGCTTGAGGCTGCCTGGATGTCGAAGTAGGGATACAAGTGGACCGGTTCAGAGGAAGACATCGAGGAGCCCGTCCCCGCCGCTGAGTATAACGAGGAGCACGAGGAGCAGTGGGACGAGTTCTCTGCCTGAGCCACCCCGTGTGTGTAGGTGTCCTCTCTGCCTTTTTGGCATCTCGATACCAAAGGGGGAGAGAGAGTAGGGATTTGCGTTGTGTTGTGCTTGTTGTGTTTGTTTGCTTTGTCGTTTGAACCTCGTTTGCCTCGTTTGCTTTTGTTTGGTTTGTGCCTTCGAGACCTATCCTACATATGGTGTAAGACATATGCACTCTATCTATCTTAGTTAACTTATGTTTGTGATATCTTGTCTAGTGATAGCCTTCCTATTACTAGATATGCCTTGTCTCTATAATATAGGGGGAGCTTTGATCCTAGCATGTGTGTCGTGCAGTACAAAGCACTCATCTAGGTGGCACACATCTAGGGGGAGCCCGTCTATATTCTAGAGAGGAGGGTTTGCGGTTGCTTAATATTATTTCCCTTGTGCAAATCCTGTATTGTCATCATCCACCAAAAAGGGGGAGATTGTAAGGGCATATTTATCCCTAAGGTGTTTTGGTGATTGATGACAACGCGTTTGCGGACTAATCGTGTGCCTTGAGTATCCCAGACATTTCATCGCTAGGCACAAGACGGTTGGGTGCCCCTCAAAGACTATTGAAGACGTCGTCTTTTCTATGTTTCTTTTGGTGGATTTGAGTCGTAGGAAAGCCGTACTATTAAGAGGGGGTCCGCGTCGGAAAGGTTTGGGTGGAATCATCACGTACACGTCTCTTTCTTGTCCTCTCCTTTTCCCTTGGAGCTTCCTCTGCTTTCTCGCCTCCCTGGTTCTGGCTGCTGAGTTGGGTCGTGGTAGTATTGCTCCCAGGAGAGCGGTAGTACCGTAGGCACCAGCGATAGTACCGTGCGGTGGCGCGGTAGTACCGCAGGTGCCCATGGTAGTACCGCTCCCCTGGAGCTGCACTACCGCTGCCCACCAGGCTAGTACCGCTCCTTCGCAGTAGTATGGGCGGATGTAATTATTTACATCCGCACCTACCATGGTAGTACCGCTTTCGCTCCGCGGTAGTACCATGCTATGTTGTCAGGCAGTAGTACCGCCCCTTGGCCGTACTACTGTGTCGGGTTTTTGCTTCTTCCGTTTCTTTCCGGAAGTAGCCACGGATGTTTCCTCCCCCCTGGCTAGGGGATTTCTGCCTTGCGGTAGTACCGCATGGTACCGCGCTCACGGAAGTACCGCCCTCAGCTCCTGTGCATCAGATCTGACCTTGCTGTTGCTGGGGTTGCGGCAGTACCGCGGGCCTGTACGGTAGTACCGCATGACCGTGCGGTAGTACCGCTTGGAAGCAAGCGGTAGTACCGCGCGGCCCTGTGGTAGTACCGCTGGCCTGGAGCGGTAGTACCGCTGGCCGCGGGCTGGTAGGTGGGTAACGGTTGGATCTTTGTCCTACACTATATAAGGGGTCCCCTTCTTCCCCGTTGACTCATCTCTTCCAACCCTAAGCTTCATTGTTGCTCTAAGCTCCATTTTCGTCCGATCTCACTCCCTAGCCAATCAAACTTGTTGATTTGCTCGGGAGTGGTTGAGAAGGCCTCGGTCCACACTTCCACCAAGAGAAATTTGATTCCCCCCACTAATCCCTTGCGGATCTTGTTACTCTTGGGTGTTTGAGCATCCTAGACGGTTGAGGTAACCGCGAAGCCATAGTCCATTGTGGTGAAGCTTCGTGGTGTCGTTGGGAGCCTCAAATTGAGTTGTGGAGATTGCCCCAACCTTGTTTGTAAAGGTTCGGTCGCCACCTCCAAGGGCACCAATAGTGCAATCACGGCATCTCGCATTGTGTGAGGGCGTGAGGAGAATACGGTGGCCCTAGTGGCTTCTTGGGGAGCATTGTGCCTCCACACCGCTCCAACGGAGACGTACTTCCTCTCAATGGGAAGGAACTTCGGCAACACATCCTCATCTCCACCGTCTCCACTCTTGGTTATCTCGTGCCTTTACTTGTGCAAGCTTATTTGTATCATATCTCTTGCTTGCTTGTGTTCGTATCCTTGTTGCATCATATATGTTGCTCACCTAGTTGCATATCTAGACAACCTACTTTGATGCAAAGTTTAAATTGTTAAAGAAAAGCTACAAATTGTTAGTTGCCTATTCAACCCCCCCTCTAGTCAACCATATCGATCCTTTCACATTAGATTAAGAACAGCTAAATATTTTCTATAAGGGCATGGGACAGTGGGTGCACCGGCAGTCTAGCACCATGTACCTAAACTGGGGCATAAAGTGGTGATTCAGAGTTTGTTGCCCCGAGAAACAAACATCCAAGAAACATATCTGGGTTGGTCCCATTTTTGTTCACTCTAGCCACCTACTCCTATGTGTGGATAGCAAATCTAGTCCTGGTCATACCACTATGTACAACATTTCCCCTATATTTCCCTTTTCGACCAAGAGACTGGTTGGATGACCAGTCTATACTACATTCACCCCCTTTCCTTCCTATTTGTACCAAGTCCGATGTACATACTAAATTTCCCCCTTTATTTCTTGTTTGAACAAAGTACAAGATTTGACTCCATGAAGTAGCTTTACCTCTAACAATAAAAAAAGTTAGGTGACGTTGGACCATTCGGTCAAGAGGGGATGAGAGGTAGAAAATGATGCACATGCAGCAACACAGTGAGCTGGGGAAGTAGAGCTAGGCCGGTTTCGAAGGAAGATATACCTGAAGGTCGTCGGGATGTGGATAGGTGGACGGTAGGAGGCCGAATGCACCCACACTAGGGCAGCGACGAAGGGATCGGAGGACCTCCCATGCCAGCGCTCGGCCAGAGTTAACGTTGTGGCCGGAAGTGGGTCTCCTCCCTCGCTGTCGATGACGGCCTAAACACTGCCCCTCCTTCCCTTCACCGACAGAGGAGGATACGTCCGGATCTGTAACCAGCGCTGAGGATAGAAAGATAGTGTTACCACCGCTATCTTTCTTAGATCTAGAGAGGATGAGAGTGTGTGAATAGAGCAACCCTAGCAAGCAAGCGCGGAGGCTCCAACCTATATATATACATATAGTGGGGTAGTTTTCTTTTTTCACTCCATGAAGACAAATCATTTAAAATTTTGTACATGCCAAGTTGCCGTTTTGTTGTTGATTGTTTTTTGAGATAGCTAACCGCTTATTCCAAGTGGTGTTAGGGCATCTCCAACTTTGGGCGCTTCGGACGGCGCCAGGATCGATTTCCTACTGATTTCCCTGTCAATTGGCAGTTAGGCCTTGGAATCCTAGCGCTAGACGCTACGTTGGCGAAATATAGGCATTGATCGCTTAGTACTTTTCTCTCCCGCAACATGCGAGTGGGCTGTTCAATTAGCACTCAATTAGCGCCAGCTGTTAGCATCTCGCGTTGAGAGGTAAAGCACCTAGGAATTTCCTAATTGAATAATATTTACTTTTTACTCCATAAGCATCTACTTAAGCGTCTTGCATTGAAGATGCCCTTATGGTGTGCCAGGTCGCACTTTGTATCATTCAAGTCTGGTACTAGACCCTCTATTAATTGAACAACCACCGCCTCATAAAATTTGTAAACAAGCCCACGACTAAAATTATCGGAAACGTGGGCTGCCCCAACATGCATTATTATTTATATTTTCTATGTGGGAGTATCCTCAAAACAAAATGTGAGAGTACAATCTTTATTGGGCCCCTTTGTAATTTGTGCTAAATTTTGACTAAAGATTTAACTGACAAACTGTTATTGCATGTTAACAAAAATAATATCCTTCGATTTGTATTTGAACATAGTTTTCAATGATGTAATTTTTTGTGACATGCATGAACATTTGGTTAGTTAAATTTATAGTCAAAATTTGGCACAGATTATCATAGGGACCAATAAACCTGGACGGAGCTCCTCGTCAGTTGTCCAAACTACTATACTGTATATGACTAGCCGCTTTATCTACATGCGGGACATCAAATCATCCGGGCCTGCGTGCCATCCACCAAATAACAGCGAGGTGCTACAGTCGAGACTCATCGGTCACCCCGGTGTGGCCGTCATGACCCGTCATATCACAAAACCCACACCTTTACCAGCAGTAAAGTGGCCTCGAAGTTGGACTGGACGAAGCAACCATCATTTCACTAGAACACTCGTTGAAGCCCTTTCTGCCCTTGAAGAAAACCTCACTCCAAGCTACTCACTTCTGCCATTTTTCTTCTGTACCGACGAAGGAAAGATGGGCGAATCAGCGATGCTACTATATTTTCATTCCAAGAATCTTCTTTTTGCGAAGCACCGACTGATTCTCACAGCCTATTCTTTTCTCGCTTTCATTGCGATTGTGGTTTCCTTTCAATTGCTTTTTGTTTGTCAGTTTATTGGTGGATCCTGGAGCACTAGGCAAAGAGTTGCCAGTGGACAACCCACTCGGGACAGAGATCTCAAGGAAGCGAGCACCAACCGATGAGTTGGTCATGTTGGTGGGCCAACCCATGGAGACGAAGAACTCCAAGAGACAAGCACTGGCCAAAGAGTTTACGACATTGGCGGACGAACTCCTCAAAGAAAGCTGGAAGAACAGCACGGGCGCCATCGTGCCTACCCCAGAAACTCTGTTGGCCACCTATGAGATGCTCAAGGCCGAGTTTGAGGAGATAGTCGCCGTTGAGAAGTAGTATTTCCCTAGCAAGGCGATGACCCTCGGAGGGATGGGATCCGCCGGTGAGCTGCACAAGGTAAAAAAATGGCTTACCATAGTTGTGGTTTTTGATTATTTGCGATGTGCTTGCTAATATGTTAGGGTTGTGCAGGTGCCGGTGGGCGTCCTTGATGATTCCGATCTCATGGTCTGTCCTATGGACAACGCCCCAGAGATTGTTTTCGATGTCGTGGTCCATCCTGTGGACATCACCCCGGAGATCGATTTTGATGCTGCTGTCCGTCCTGTGGACATCACCCCAGAGATTGATTACGATGTCGCGGTCCATCCTGTGGATGTCGCCCCAGAGATCGATTCCCATGCCGCTGTCCATGATGTGGTCATTGCCTGAGAGATCGATGACAATAAATAGTTGGTCGCGCTAATCCTTCAAGGTAGTTTGCATTGTGTTTAATTACCAGAATGATGTGTGTTATCAAACCATCTTAGGGCTAGTGCACTGTCTTATGTGGGCGGTACTTGCTACTTTTGTTTAATAGTGAATCATGCGAACACTCTCCGAGTTATGGAAACAGATGTATCCTCACCAACTATTGATGTAATATATGGCATGGTTAGATGTATGTTGAGCTGTTTATCATATCAGCAGGGATTGTTTGATGATTCTTGGTGTTAGTAGGCTAGCTACTGTGCGAGCTATAGTACTTGCACTCACCGAAGAGAAACGTTGGGGATGATGAGCTCGTGGTACGCTTATAGGTCTAATCCGCCGTCGATCGGCCAATAGCCCAATCTCCTAAAATTATAGGCTTAGCTATCGATCAGACAATAGTCATAATTTTACATTAATTCACATCAAAGTCCAAGAGTTGGTTCACAGATACATTCAGGCCTCATTTGGTTCATAGGGTAGGAAAATCATAGCGATAGGAAAGTCATAGCAAATGAGATGACATGTATCTTAAATCCTATGAGTAGGAATAGGAAAGGAGATGCCCTTTGATTCACATCATAGGATTTTTTCCATTGAGTCTAGGCTAATGTTTATTTTCCTATGAAATGTGGAGGATAGGAAGAATTCCTCCATAGGAATATGATTCCATTCCTATAAACCAAAGGGCTCTACAGAAATTTTTCCTATAGAAATCCCTATCCTATGAAATTCCTACAAGATTCCTTTAAACCAAAGGAGGCCTCACATTAATAGCCATCAAAATTGACACGTACTTGTAGTATGTGTGAATGTGTAATCTTTTTGTTGGAAGAGTGAATGTGTAGTGACATCATACTTTCGGAGTGGCTACAGAGAGTGTGTACATGTGCTAGAGGGGTTGTGGGGTGGAGAGAGACCTAGAGAGAGAGAAAAACCCTCTTTCTACTCCTAATCATTAGATTGACAAAGGATATTTTTTGAGAACACAAAATCATAGCAGTACAGAGACGTACTCCCTTCGTTCCAAAATAGATGACTCAACTTTGTGATAACTTTGGAATGGAGGGAGTACAAATCCTAGGCGGGCTAGTTTTTCCTAGTGGGTTTCAGTGATATGATGCGCTACAGTGTCGTCCAGTCTTCGCGTGTGGTAGCAGTATTGCAGGTATAGTAAGTTTTCTTGAAGAAGCGGAATTCAACGAAGTCATGATGGTTCCTTCGTCCGACCAACTTACAGTGGGAAAGGTTGGGCCTGCGCTTCGACTGGGGTGGACCAGGATAATTTTGTGCATGGCAGGTGGACCAGGATGGTCGACGTCCCACATGTCGGCGAATGAAAGTATTATTTACGATATCGAGGATGAGCAACGTGTATTCATTGTTTATTTTTGATGAACGCTATTGTCTCCACTGTTACGATGGAGGAGTGTGAAACATGGCAGCCCAGAGAACTTGGCATGTGCACAACTCCCTCCTTCCTCATGTACCATAGTGTTGACTATAAGGTTGGCTATAAGGTTACAACTTTTTCTCACTTTCTCTCTATCTATTTCCTCTCAAATATTTTTTACCTTCATTTTTTCGACACAATTGTTTTTTATACCTCTTTTTTTAGAATTAGTTTTTTTATACCTAGGAGCACGTGTAGACACGGGCTCTTGCATAGCCTACCCCTTGACTTTGTCAATGCCTCTCTCTCCTCCACATAAGCGGGCGTATAGCCCAATATTGTACTAGTACTACTTGCTGTGAATGCGGGCAGCCGACGTCTAAGGGGGGAGAGCGCGCGGGAGGGGGAGGGGTTTTCTGGTGGGCCAGGACGGTCAGAAGCGGGCTTGGAAGCGGTCCGGACTCCTGCATGGCCCACCTCACATTATCACCATATTTCTTGGAGTTTGTGCATGGCGGGCAGGCGATCTCTTCTCCCTCCCCTGTCTCTCTCTTCTCAGTCGACACCCGCTGAGCGATTAGATTTTGGCTATCGACGGTTTACTCAATTGTAGTCCCACATGTCAATGAAAATGCAAGACACATGTGTCCCCTCTGGTGAGCGGCGTGCGAGCTAGACTATTGGGGGTGTGATGCGAACACGACGTGCTTTAAGTGTCCCGCCTTTCCCTTTGGAACTTGCAAAGCGTAATATTTTCATGCGATCGATCGACAGAAATCCAGAACAAAATGATGAGGGCGGGGCTTTCCCGCGCGTTAGGCGGGCTAGTTTGAGTGATATGACGATCTACAGTAAGCAAAAGTCTACTCTTACGTGGGAGGAGTGTGGAACACGGCGGATCTGATTTTGATCGAGGGATAACTATTCCCTGCGAAATAATGGAGCACAATTAGCGATTGTAGCATGATAGTTAGGGCATCTCTAGTGCCGACCCACAAATTTACACCAGCATCTATCTGAGGACACTGATGCCAGAGGATGCCATCCAATGCTGCCCGCATACCTTTCGACAACTATATGAACTAACCAGACAAAATTCATGCAAACAAAGAAAATTTCAAATTAACCGGATGAAATTCATTACATTTCGAAAACTTTTCCTATAAACTGGACTAAATTCATTACATATTTCGCACAAGCCGTACTAAAACCTACTATAAACCTAATTTAAACGATCGTCGACGCCCGACCACCATGTCCGGCCATGAGCCCCGAGAACTGACGCTTCAACTTTTGCCTTTGCCTCCTCCTCATCCGCCTCGGCTTTGTCCAGCTCCACCTCGATAACCTCCTCCTCCGGAGCATAAGGTTCCGAAGATTTCCGCCTCCACGTCGCCGTCAAGCGGCTAATCGGCAACCGATGTTTACCACACCAAGCTTGGCGTCGACTGAGTGGAGGAGCGGTGGCCTTCCTGGGACCAGAGTGGCGGCGACCTACCATGTACTACTCTTCCTCCCTGCCGGTTGTGCCCGCGCATGCATGCCGGCTTCGTGGTCGTGGCGGCGGAGGACGGCCGAGGGGGAGCCGGCGATGTCCTTCGTCTGCTCCTGCGACAGTACGTCCAAGAGAGCTTTGGAGCGCGCCCGGAGCGGAGCCGCCGATGTCCTTCGTTTGCTCCTGTGACAGTACATCCAAGAGAGCTTTTGTGACGCCCTCGATTTGAACGTACACTAATCATACATGCAAATGTGTATGATCAATGTCAAGGACTCACGGGAAGATATCACAACACAACTCTAGAAACAAATTAAAATAATACAAGCTTTATATTACAAGTCATGGGCCTCGAGGGCTCGAATACATAAGCTCGAATACACAAGACTCAGCGAAAGCAACAATATCTGAGTACAGACATGAGTTAAACAAGTTTTCCTTAAGAACGCTAGCACAAAAGCAACATCGATCGAAATGGCAAGGCCTCCTGCCTGGGAGCCTTCTAACTACTCCAAGTCGCCAGCGGTCGTCATGTAGTAGTAGGCACCCTCGGGGTAGCAGTAGTCATCAGTGGCGTCGTCTGGCTCCTGGGATCCGTCATCTGGTCGCAACAATCGGGTATGGGGGAAAAAGAAGTATCAAAGCAACTGTGAGTACTCATCCAAAGTACTCGCAAGACTTACATCAGATCTAAACTAAGTATGCATCTGTATCAAAGGAATGGGTTGTATATGTGGACTGGGCTGCAGAAATGCCAGAATAGAGAGAAGGCCTAGTCCTATCGAAGACTAGCATCTTTTGGAAACCACCATCTTGCAGCAACGGGAGGGAGTAGAGTAGCATAAAGTAAAGTAGTAGTAGTGTTATCAACCTTGGCCAGAGATCCTTTCTCGACTCCCTGCGAGAAAGCAATCCCAGAGCCATACTATCCAGTTATCATCACAATCCAATTCTCATGACCATCCAGTTCTCATCACAAGCATCCAGTTCTAGTTGTATCGATCGGGATACAACTCCAAGTGCTCGTTACCGTACTCCAAGTGCACCAACTTACCACCACGCTCGATTAACTCCGGCCGGACACACTTTCCTGGGTCATGCCCGGCCTCGTCCAAACAATACGCCGCAACCCGACCTAGGCTTAATAGAGAGGTCAGCACGCCGGACTAAACCTATGCCCCTAGGGGTCATGGGCCATCTCCCCGGGAACTCCTGCACGTTGCGTACGCGGCCGGTGAGCAGACCTAGCTACCTCCTTCAACAAGGTAGGTACTTACCAGTCCAACCCGGCGCGCGCCGCTCAGTCGCTGACGTCTAATAAGTTTTGGCTGATGCATACGACGCAGAACGCCCATACTATGCCCACGTGATGGTTAGTGCTATCAGGCCAGAGGCCCCTCGGATCAAATATCCAAATGGTAGTGAATTAGGAGCACGCGGTAACGAGCAGAGACTCACGATCGATGTGACCCCGTCGCGCCGTCTCGTGTACTTGCGGCAAGGGCTGAGAATGCCCGGCCACGCCTCGTAAGTATCTCGCGGGCACCCTGCAGGTCAACCCATCTCCACATCACTCGCTATGAAGCTCGCGCGGGTACCCCTCAGGGCCTACCCGTCTTTAGTAACATGGTTCAGTTGTAAAGTCATAGTAACCATAGTAATTGTGTGTCTAACACCAAAGGTGAAACCCGAGGAATCACCCCCAGAGAATTCCACTCAATGTTATCATCAAGGTGTAAGAGGATCCACCCTCGCGGTTCACACTTGAGGGGTTGCACGACAGAGCTGTATCGGAAGTGGTTAAGGAGGAAATCACCCTCGATGACCACGACCGATTAGCTACACTACAGAGGTCTCATCAGGAGTGATGTATGAGGTTCCACCCTCGGCACTCGATGGTAACTCTGCAGAGTCGTTCAACTAGGGGGGGGGGATGTGCGGTGTCAGGGCCTGGACGTCGATCACGTTGATCGAGTCATCGAACATAAAGTGAGGCAACTGGGACAAGGTGGGGGTCATTGATTGATCACTAAACAACCTATACTAAGCAGTTTAGGACAACATGTAAGGTATGAAAACACGTAACAACAACAGGCTATGCATTAGAGTAGGATCATACAGAAAGCAGTAGCAGTTCTAATGCAAGCATGAGAGGGAAAGAAATGGGCGATATCAGAATGCTCAAGGGGGGTTTGCTTGCCTGGTTGCTCTGGCAAGGAGGGGTCGTCATTGACGTAGTCGATCACACGGGCAACATCAGTCTCGGGGTCTATCGGTGAAGAAGAGGAGGGAGAAACAGTAAATACGGGGCAAACAAGCATCACAAAAAAAATATAACAAGGCAAAACGCGGTGCCAGGGGTGACCTAACGCAGTACTAGGCGATACTGGTGAAGGGGGGAAACATCCGGGGAAGTTTTCCCGGCGTTAGGCATTTTCAGACAGATGAAACGGAGGGGGACGGTTGCAGGTTTGCTATGCTGGGGACGTGTGGCGGACGAACGGATTGCGTAACCGGGTTCGTCTCGTCGTTCTGAGCAACTTTCATGTACATAGTTTTTCGATCCGAGCTACGGTTAATTTTATAAGATTTTTCAAAGTTTTAAATAAATTCTAAAATTTCTGGTTTATTGTAATTTGTTTTAAACCGAGTTGACCAAGTCAACTTTGACTAGTCAAAAGGGCAGGGTGTGGCCTACATGTCATAGGTTGTACCTAAACAAATAAATAAAACTAATCTAATTGAAAGGGACCCACATGTCATCTACACATAGGCTAATCTAGCCACTAATTAAAACTACTAGCTAAACCAGGAAGGGCTGGCCACTAATGGGCAGAACCGAGCCGGCCACGCGCACGACACACACACAAACAGAAAACGCAACACAAATGCTGGAGGTTAAAAATGTTCTCTATTTAACACAAGATAGCAACTTATGATTTTCATAGGATTTAATCCATGTATCAAGTGGATTTGGTCCAATGGAAACATTTGAGCCTTGTCAAGTGTACTACCTACTCATATTATTTTTACACATATTAACAACTGTTTAACCACTGATTAGGGGCTGTTTAGGGGCTTAGTCAACGTAGAAATCCAAAAGCTAACTAGTAGCAGCTACAGTAGATAGTAGTAGTACAATAGGGCAGCGAGCAGCGTGGGCAGTGGCATGGCTCGGGCGCCATACGCGGGCGAGCGCGGCAGCCGCAACGGTAGGCGAGGCCATACTCGGGCGGGCGCGGGGTGCGGCTCAATGGGCGCGGTGAGGCTGGCCGACAGCAGCAGGCACAGCCGTGGGCGATCAGGTGGCGGCACGCAGTGCCATCAGGGGCGAGCAGCGAGGACACAACAACAGCAAAGCATCAGCAGCAGCCGAGCAAGCGCGGGGGTGGCTCGGGCACGGCCGGCGCGAGGACTGGGCGACAGCGGCAGGTGCGGGCCACAGCAGCAATAGTGTCGCAAGCAAAGCAGCGCAACAGCTGCACGCATGTACGCGTACGCGGGAGTTCGAGCACGACGGTGATGGCAGCCTACGGCATGTAAACGAAGGGGAGGGACAGAGGGATTGGACGGGCGGCTCACTGGGATCCCGTAGGGGTGCAAAGGCGGGCTCGGGGAGGATCGACAGCGCCGGAGTCGTTGACGAACGGCGATGTTCGAAGGAGGAAGGAGAGCTCGATCCCCGCGATGTGGGGCTCTCCATCTTGGTCTCGTGGTTCCAGGCGACGAAGCAGACCACGGCGGGGCGGAGGGACATGTCCTTACGCATCGGGGAGGAGGGTAGCCACGCCAGCGAGGGCAACCATGGCGACGACGGCGTCAGACGCGGTTGGATCTGGAGGAGGGGGTGTAGCGAGAGGGGGGGAGAGGAGGAGGGGGAGCGCGAGGGCAAGTGGGGAGGGCTCGGCGCAGCTATATAGGGCAGGGGAGCCGGGGATGCTCGACGCATGCGGCACCGACCATGGAGATGGTGCCACGGCTGCCCTGGCTGCTCCTGTAGCTGGTAGGAGAGGATTGGGGGTGGGTTGGGCCAAAACTACTACCTTAAGGCCCAGAGGCATAATGATAGGTTTCCCTTTTTTCAGTTTACTTTACTGTTTGCCTTTGCTCCTGTTTTGCATTATTTTGAGATACTAAATGATTTTTGTAAAAGATGAAACTTGACACATGATTACTTGGCAATATACTGAGTTGGCTCAAAAAGGTTGAGGCTGGTTGGAAACCACTTAAATTTCTTTAAATAGAAAAGGGGTTAAATGTTGTTGTTTTGACACTGTTTTAAAAAGGTTAGGGGCAATTTAATACTTCAAATAATATTGGTTTCTACATGACAATTACTTAATAATTATTTTCAACCTAACCAACATATTTTAATGTTTGCAGAAACAATAAATTTGACTTGAGAATTTAATTGGAATTTGACTTCAGAGTTGATCAAGTGATAGCTAGCTCAGTAAAGCATGGTTACATGGCATCATTAACAGGGGGTTACTGTACCATGACATTAGGGGTGTTACGAATCTCCTCAACTACAAGAAATATCGTCCCGAGATTTAAGTGAGGAAGTAAAGAGTAATTTCGGGAGAACTGACCCTTATAGGGTTAATTATCTGGTGAACAATTCAGGGAATGAGGCAGAAGTATCTCTCGAGTTGAAACTTAATAAAACATCGAGAGCAAAGTATCAAGGTACAATAGGAAGTTTCAACTGAATGAACAACGATTGATACTTGAACAGAGTGTGAGAAAGGGGTTCATAGCACCAGGAATATATCATCTCTCGGAAGGTGGCTCGTGACAGGATACGAAGCCAAGCGTGAGGAATAACCTTTAGAAACAGGGGGTACAGGAGAGTCAGGTTTCGATCCTGTGGAACCGTGGGTTATGGGCCCACCATGTGCGTTAAAAAGTAGGAAGGGTGCTGATATCTTGTACGGTCATGATAGCAAGGCATGTCAGGGTGTAACCTGTCAGTTATGTCGGCAACAACGTCGGTACCAAGGGCGAGGGTCGAAGAGAACCATTTTCCTGCTCGTTGAATGAGGCAGGCCATTAGGCAAAGTTCTCGTCCATCGGTGGCTACCGGAATGTCATCAACAATAGTAACAGGGTCTTTACTGACAAAGTTATACATTGAGGTGCTTACCTAAGCAGGAAATTATCTCTACTGAGATAAGTTAGTTTACCGGAAAGGTTAAACAAAAGAATGGAAAGGAAAAAAATATGGTCAATATATTAATCAGAACAATGGAAAGGAAAATGTGTTTAAACACAATTATCAGGAGTATATCCTTCCCAAGGACAAGCAGAGGATGATATCCAAGACAAGATAGAAGTATAAAACCATTTAGGTAAGGGGGAAAAATTTCATGATATTACCCATACAACGGTGTTTGGATAATTGATAAAGAAAATTTAATATCGTGCTTCAAACATTCTAATTGGAGATCGTATTACCACAGACGTGTTTCGAGATAGCATTGACATGGTTTCAAGCAAAAGTCAGACTTTGGATACACCAAGGATCCATCGGAAACAACTTAGAAAATAAATCATACAACTTTAGTAGGGAAAAGATGAGGGTGTGGACGACGGGCTCAGTAGCAATCCATCGACATGTCAAAAAGGATGTATTCC
>NC_041380.1:162876888-162878577 GCF_002162155.2 Triticum dicoccoides | reverse complement strand
AAGTCATCGAGAGGCAAGGATGGTATTTCTAGCCATGAATTCAGTTGACATCTCTGAAGAAGCAAAAGTGTTGACGGTGATCAAGACAAATTTTTTTGAGAGACTCTAAGAAGATGCCACCGAGCAGAAAAGGAAGGATGAAGTGAAAGGCCATGACAACCACGGATTTGACACAAGCTCAAAGTCAAGCTTGTTGTTCGAGGTGAAATGATAAGATGAGGAAGATCGACATAAGCTTAGCTCATTGTCGGAAGTTGCTCCAGGCATAAGGACCAGGTAGCACAGTTAAAAAGTTGACAAGATAAAAATATAGCCGATCAGGCTAGAAATGATGTGATGGGGCATAAAGCTTCCCAGTATCAAGTAGTAGGTGCAATGCCAAAAGGTAAATCAGAGTAGAGGTTGGACGGTGGAAATGAGTTGTAGAGGATAAGTAATTTAACTTACCAAGTAAATGGGGTCAAGGAGGAAATATGGTCGGGACCATAACTGTAAGGGATCCAATTTACGATACCGGAAGAATTATTCGAATGACTAAATATCCTTGCAAGAAGCTTACATGATAAGTTCCACACCATGTCCGTGGGCATGAACACAAAGGTTCAGGGTCGACTCCACTTCTACAATGCATAACCTTTCATTTTACTTCTCGCTCTTGATGAAGCTGTAGTATTGAAATTTTATCTAACGAAAAGCCAGTAGAGTATAACCCGCATAACTTTCGAGTTCACACTGATTAGGGAAGGCATAGGTTCAACCCATCGGGCATCTTAGGAACCTATATCATAAATTCCAAGAATAAGTAACACAAGCTCGGTAGTAGAGCATGCTTGAGAAAGCGGAGGATACAATTTACCAAAAGCATTATGTATCCGAGGAAAGGCTCAAACCTTATTGAATATGAAGGACGTTGTCGGATAAAATCCGAAAAAGGGGTCTGGTGGTCCACAAGGGATCTGATGTGAGCATCAATATTTAACCAGAGGAAGAAAGAATGCAAGGAGATCAGATTATAGAAACAACTAACTAACTCAAAGCTCAATTGCAAGAGGGATTAAGAATTCCAAGACTAGGGATTAGAAGCAATGCTCTGATTAGGGATGGATAGGTAGAATAGCCTTAGGGGTACAATCGATGGCGATTTGATTGATCGAGATTCAACACATGTTAAAATGGCTTCTGTGCCGGAAGGATGAATTCTAGGATCTGATTGAGGATTGCGAGCATTCGCAACATATTGTATCAATGAACTCAAAATGATAATGACAAAGGTTGACAATAAGATTACTAGACTTATGGTATTAACCATAATGCAAGCAAGTAAGAAATTCAAGAACAATAGGCTGTTGAGGATTTTCACAAGAACGAATGGTACTACGAAGACTTTTGTGAAGTACATGAGTCGACTGAGGATGAGCGGTGTCGGATTTTGGGTTCCGGCAGACCCTTGATGGTTCGAACACTGGGGTGCGCGCGGAGATTTCGCCTCCTACCTACCTGCACCCCTCCGCCTCGCTAAGATCTAAGCTATGGAAAGAACAATACAAGAGACACAGGGTTTATACTGGTTCGGGCCACCGTTGTGGTGTAATACCCTACTCCAGTGTGTGGTGTGGTGGATTACCTCTTGGGCTGATGATGATGATGAACAATACAAGGAAGAACAGTCTCGCGAGGGTCTGTCTTGGT
>NC_041380.1:162857808-162876451 GCF_002162155.2 Triticum dicoccoides | reverse complement strand
CTTCTCGATTGTCCCTTCTCTAAACCCTAACCTCTCAGCCCCCTTCGCTCTCGTGGGTGGCTGGTCCTATTTATAAAGGCCCTGGTCCTCTTCCCAAATATCGAGTGGGAAGGGAGCCAACAATGGTGGGCTAATTTGAAAGGGGACAGCTAGTACCAGCTATCCTGACAAAAGTAGTCTTCGCCTGCACAAAGCTCTGGTGGTGACGCCGTCTTGGGCTCCACGATGACCTCCGTCTTGCAGTCCTCCTGGTCTTGGTCTTGTTGCTCTGAAATGGCAACCTTTGCCTGACGCCTCGGTACTCCGCGGCTGCGCTTGCCCCCTTTGCACCAAAGGGGAAAGGAGGACACTGCGCGGGCTGGCACCCGCTTGGCGCCCTTTGTCGTCAAGGCTTGCATCACGGGCACCTCATGAGGTACCCCGCCTTGATCTCTCCGCCTCCTCGCGAGCCAGCCTGACGAGGCCGTGCCTGAAGAAGCTCCATGTCGTCCGCCCCGCGAGGCTTGGCCCCTCGCGAGGGTCTTGGGTCTGTGTTGATGAAGATGGGCCATGCTGGGCCCCCCTTTGAGCCCCGCCGCAGGCCGCAGGCAGGCAAGTCTGGGGACCCCCGTTCCCAGAACGCCGACAGTAGCCCCCGGGCCCAAGGCGCGCCCGGGCTTGCCGTGCAGGGAGGCGAAAGGGCAAGAGAGAAGCGCCGCGGGCCCTAACAGCCTGCGGTCTTGGGCGCCGCATGGCGGTTGATTGGACGTGGGTGTCTCCACTTCCCCATGGCGCCTCGGCAACTGCACGGATTGGACAAGTCCCTGCATGCAAAGCGGGTCATAATTACCTGCGATCGTGGGGGCCGTCGGTTGGCCCTCGCCAGCTATAAGTACGGATCGACGCGCGCCCTTCTAGTTCATCCCCCCTTGCTTCTCCTTCTTCTTCATGGCCCCGTCGAGGAGGTTCTCGGCCGCAGAGAAGTGGAAGGCTCGCCAGGTTGAGCCTGCCTCTCCCCCGCCCAAGCGCGGCCGACGGCGCCCTCGCAAACATCCTGTGGCCACCACGGCAGCTCCCCGCGGTCGTGGAGATGATTTCCAGCACAGCGATGGGCGGATTGCTGCGGCCGGGGGGCGCGCTTCGGCTGCGCGTCCCCCTAGGCCACGCTTTCGCGCTGCTGAGGTGCTGCCGGAGTTCGTCGTGTGGTCGGCGGAGCCGACTAGCACCGGCTTCCACTTCCTCGCTTCCTCCTCAGCGAGCCCCCGGGCAGCGCCCCGGGCGGCCTCTGGCTTCAGGCCGACGGCTGCTGCAGCCGGGCCTCATGGGCTTCACTGGAGGTCTCCGCAGCCGGGAGCCTGGCCCTGGCCCGCGGTTGGCAGACGTTTGCCCACGCGCGTGGCCTGAGCCGTCGGTGCACCCTACACTTCAAGTTCGACGGCGATGCCACCCTCTACGTGAGGGTGTTTGGGGAAGATGGTCGCCACGCAGGGTGCTGCCCCGAGGGCGATGACCGCGGCCGGGAACCCAGCTCCGGCAATGATGGAGAGGGCAGCGCTCGCGTGGCTGGCGGTGCTCAGGGTTCCCCAAGCTTCTCTAGTTCTTCTTCAGGCGGCGACTCTTCTAGCGGTGGCCGCGGTCAGCCTCCACGCCGTCGTATCTGCTTGGGAGGTGGTAGCATATCCGCCCGCCGTCGCGCCTCGGTGAAGCACGAGAGGGAGTCTGCCTGAGCCCCGGAGGTAGCTCGGGTCTTCCCTGCGGGCCGGTGTGAGGCGAACTGCGCCTGATTTGTTCTTTATTTTCCTTTTTCCTGCGTAAAAAGACAGTAGTGTGGAGCCCCGTGGGGGCGTGTTTGGGTTATTGCTGTTAATCATCATTTTGCTTCCGTTATCGTACCTTCCGGCTACGTGCCCGCGCGTGGATAGTTCCCGGCCCCAGCCGCGGGGGGCGACCGACCCAGGCCCTGTGTTCGTGTCGCGGTGCCCGTGGGGCACGGACTGGAGGGGTGCTCCCGTAATGGGCCCAGGTCGCGAACCCTTTGAACGACTAGGAGAGGAACACTCGCGAGGGCGCTCGGCTGCCCCCCCCTTGCGAGGCCTTGCATAAGAGAAATCGAGGCAGGAGAGTGAAAAGTCGAAGAACCACAAGCCAAAGATGGCAACAACTTCAATAAAACCTCGAATGAGAAGGAACAAGCCAACTGCGAAAAGCAAATGAAAAGCCGCGTCCGGCACCTAATCTAGTCTTCGACGTCTTCTCACGAGCTGGGAGCTAAGTGCTGCCACTGGGCGTGGGAGGGAGCCCCAGGGCCTGAGGCCGGCGCTCCCGAGACTCCGGGGCGTGTACAGCCCCAACTCATTATTACGTGAGAGTGTCACGGGCGACGAGCTTCACAGGCGTTGGCCTTCTTCACAGGCTCCGGGCCTTTTCCAAAACGCGACAGCTTCACATGCATTCGCCTTCTTCACAGGCTCTGGGCCTTTTCCAAAACGCGACAGCTTCACAGGCATTCGGCTTCTTCACAGGCTCTGGGCCTTTTCCAAAACGCGACAGCTTCATAGGCATTCGCCTTCTTCACAGGCTCTGGGCCTTTTCCAAAACGCGACAGCTTCACAGGCATTCGCCTTCTTCACAGGCTCTGGGCCTTTTCCAAAACGCGACAGCTTCACAGGCATTCACCTTCTTCACAAGTTCTGGGCCTTTTTCGGGGTAGAACCTCCGGAGGTGCTGGATGTTCCATGCGTTCTGGACCGGCACCCCCTCCTGAGTCTCCAAGCACGCGGAGCCGGGCCTGGAAACATGAACAAATTTGAATGGGCCCTCCCACGTGGGAGAGAGCTTGTGCAGCCCCTCCCTGGAGAGAACCCGCCTGAGCACGAGGTCTCCTACCTCAAGAGTTCTGGGGCGGATGTTGCGGCAGTGATATCGCCAGAGTGCTTGTTGGTACCTCACCGCTCGCAGCGCGGCTTCTCGGCGACGTTCCTCCCCCAGCACGAGGTCCATCCCCCACATGGCGTCCTCTTGCGCCTCGTCAAACGCCAGGACCCGTGCGGAGCAATGTCAGACCTCGTGAGGGAGGACCGCTTTGGCTCCGTAGACTAGGAAGAACGGGGTCTCTCCAGTCGGCTTGGTCGCGGTTGTGCAGATGGACCACAACACGGACAGAAGCTTGTCGTACCAACCTCTGCCGCAGGCCTCCAACTTCTTCTTGAACATCCTGGTCTTGAGGCCCCTCAGGACCTCTGCGTTGGCTCGCTCGGCCTGGCCGTTGCTTCGGGGGTGCGCCACCGAAGCGTAGCATATCTGCGTTCCAAGGTTAGCATAGTATGTTTTGAAGAGGTTACTGGTGAACTGCGAACCGTTGTCCGTGATGATGCGGTTCGGCACCCCGAACCGGCTCACGATGCCCTTGATGAACTTGACCGTGGAACCCGCGGGAATGGTGCGGACAACCTGTACTTCAGCCCACTTGGTGAACTTGTCCACGGCGACATAGAGGTAGCGGTAGCCCACTGGCACCCGAGGAAACGGGCCCAAGATGTCCAGCCCCCAGACTGCGAATGACCACGAAAGGGGTATAGTCTGCAGGCCTCCTGCTGGCTGATGGATCTGCTTGGCGCGGAACAGGCAGGCCTCACAAGCTTTCACTAAATCGACGGCGTCATTGAGCGCGGTGGGCCAATAAAACCCACTGCGGAACGCCTTGCCGACAAGGGTCCGTGATGATGAATGATGTCCACAGTCTCCGCCGTGTATATCTTCCAGCAGTTCCTTCCCTTGCTCCCTGGAGATGCAGCGCAGGGATACATCGTTTGGTCGCTTCCGGTAGAGCTCTCCATCCTTGATGCAGCATGCCGTGGCCTGGCGTGCCACTCGCTCCGCTTCCTCCTCCTTCTTCGGCAAGGTCCCTTGTGTTAAGTAACTCCGGAGCTCCGTGATCCAGCAT
This sequence comes from Triticum dicoccoides, assembly GCF_002162155.2. Taxonomy (NCBI): domain Eukaryota; kingdom Viridiplantae; phylum Streptophyta; class Magnoliopsida; order Poales; family Poaceae; genus Triticum; species Triticum dicoccoides. The sequence goes on along the minus strand of NC_041380.1, from coordinate 162,872,529 downwards.
CCCTCATGAGGTTCTATCGTCAGGAGCAGGCGTGCTCCTAAGGCCGGGCCATAGGCCGGAGCTCCCCTGGCAGGTGGCTGGGGGAGCTCCTCTCGAGGCTGAGCCGTGTTTGACATTGACGGCAGGGCTGAGGGCTTGAAGAGCCGCTCCTCGAAAACGCCAGGATCCTGAGGTAACCGCCTGGACGCCCGTTTGGCGATGTCATCGGCCTCCTGATTGGTGCCACGGGGCACATGCTGCAACTCCAACCCCCAGAACTGCTTCTCCATCCTGCGGACCTCCGCAAGGTAGGCTTCCATGTGCTCATCTTTCGGCTCGTACACCTTGTTGGAGAAATTGACAAGGAGCTGCGAATCGCCCTTGATGGTGAGGCGTTTCACTCCCAGGGCAGTTGCGGCCTTCAAGCCCGCTATTAAACCTTCATACTCCGCTATGTTGTTGTAGACCTTTTCACCTTACTGGAAACAGAGCTGCACAATGTAGTAGAGCTTGTCCTGAGTGGGCGATATAAGCACCGCCCCAGCCCCAGCGCCATGCCTGGAGAACGCCCCATCGAAGTACATGACCCAGCCTTCTGGCGCCTCGCTTCCCGGGGAGAGGGACCGATCCTCATCTGCCTTGAGGCATGGTGCCTCCGTCCATTCTGCCACAAAATCCGCCAACTCTGCTCCCTTGATGACTCCGGTCATGCTGAATTCGAGCTGAAACGCTTGCAGTTCTATGTTCCACTCAGCGACCCTTCCAGCTGAGTTAGGGCTCCTGAGCACTCTCTCCAGGGGTATGACGAGACGACCTTGATGAGGTGACCCTGAAAGTAGTGCCGCAGCTTGCGCGAGGCCACCAGTAGCGCGAGGAGGAGTTTCTGAGGCATGGGGTACCGTGCCCTTGCATCCCGCAACACTGTGCTGACGAAGTGCACTGGGTGCTCAACGAGGTTGGGTGCGTCAGTGCTGGCGGCTCCCTTCAGAGACCATGGCGCCTCTTGAGGCAATGAGGCCTCCTAAGACTGGCCATCTGGGAGAGGGGCCTCCTCCGCCTCCGGTGCACTCCTCTGCGGCGGCAGATCCTCCTCAGCCGCGGTGGTGGTTTCTGTGGGCCTTCCTTGTTCCTGTTCTGCCTTGTCCCGGGCTGCTGCCGCGGTTTTGATTCGACGCTCCTCTCTAACTGCCACCAGGGCTGCGCTGGCGGAGTAGGGACTGGCGGCGAGGTAAAGCACCAGGGGCTCTTGAGGGTGTGGAGCCACCATGACCGGTGGGCTGGTCAGGTATCTCTTGAGATCCTGGAACGCCTTGTCGGCCTCTTCAGTCCACTCAAAGGGCCCCTTTTTCTTCATTAGCTGGAAGAAGGGCAGCGCTCGTTCCCCCAACTTGGAGATGAAGCGCCCTAGCGCGGTCACGCGCCCTGTGAGCTTCTGCATTTCTCTAAGGGTCTTTGGCGGGCTCATGTCTTCCACCGCCTTGACCTTTTCTGGGTTAGCCTCGATGCCTCAGTGGGACACGAGGAAACCCAAGAGCTTACCCGAGGGGACTCCGAACACACACTTCTCTGGGTTGAGCCGTAGGTTCACTGCGTTGAGGCTCGCGAAGGTTTCCTCTAGGTCTTGTATCAAGGTCCTGGCCTCTCGAGACTTTACCATAATGTCATCGACGTAAGCTTCAACATTCTTCCTGAGCTGCGGGCCCAAGGTGATGTGCATCAGCCGCTGAAAGGTCGCCCCTACATTACGCAGCCCGAATGGCATGCATGTGTAGCAGTACACCCCACACGGGGTTAGGAAGGCTGTCTTTTCGACGTCTTCTACCGCCATCTTGATCTGGTGATACCCAGAGAAGGCATCCAAGAAGCATAGCAGGTCGCATTCCGCGGTGCAATCGACGATCTGGTCGATGCGGGGGAGCAGGAACGGATCTTGCGGGCATGCTTTGTTGAGGTTGGTAAAGTAGACACACATGCGCTCCTTCCCTCCCTTCTTTGGCACGACGACAGGGTTGGCCAACCAATCCGGGTATCGGACCTCGCGAATGACCCCAGCGGCTTCTAATTTGCGGGTCTCTTGGACGATGAAGGCATGCTTTTCTGTGGACTGCCACCTGGCCTTCTGCTTCACAGGGCGCACATTGGGGCACACGTTGAGGTGATGCTCGATTACACTCCTAGGGATCCCTACCAACTGGTCAGGCTCCCAAGCGAATACCTTCTTGTTTGCACGCAGGAACCCGACCAGGGCCTCCTCCTGCTCGGGTTCGAGGTTGGCGCCTATGGTGAAAGTGGCGTTGGTGGACCCGTCCTCATCGACGGGTATCTGCTTGGTTTCTGCGTTGTCTTGGGTGAACAACTGTTTCTTCTTGGCGGGTGCAACCCCCTTGGGCTCGAGGGTCTCCAAGTCGGCGGGCTGTGCCGATGCCGCCGTCTTGAAGGCGAGCTTGAGCACCCGCAGCGCGTCTCCGGTGTCCCCGTGCATGGTGAGGACACCGCTGCTCCCGGGCATCTTCATAAGGTTGTACACTGGGTGCGTCGCGGCCATGAACTGGGCCAGCGCTGGGTAGCCGAGGATGGCGTTGTAGGGGAGGCCGATGGGGGCGATGTCGAAGTCGACCAGCTCCGTGCGGAAGTTGTTGTAGGTGCCGAAGGTTACTGGGAGCCGGATCTGTCCCAAGGAGCTGGATGATCCGCCCCCAACGCCTGTTAAGGGCCGGCTGGGTTGCAGCCGTTCCAGGGGTATGCAGAGGAGGTTGAAGGCCTCGACCGAGAGCACGCTGAGGCCCGCACCGCCATCAATGAGAGTTCTGGTGACGGCCACCTGGCAGATGGTGGGGGTGCACAGCATGGGAGCGCACCCGAGCAGGCTGAGTTGGAGGGGTGGTCCTTCGAGCTGAATGTCAGGCCGGTCTCGGGCGCCGCCCGGTCCGGGAGAGCCCCCTGCCGCGTGGAAGCGGCGCTGACCCGGCGGATGAACGGCTTGACCTGGTGACTTGTAGGCGGCGCCTGCGAGCCGCCCAGGAGGGCTGCGACGACCGGGGGTGTTGGTGTAGCGCGATGGGCGGGGAAGAGGCTGCGTGGCTCTTCCCGAGAGGCCACGGAGGCTGCCGGCAGGTGGAGCAGCCATGTGCGCGGAGCGCCGGTGAGGGCCATGGGGAGCCAGTTGGCCACGACCCTATCGTCACCTCCGGCTTCAAGGAGGGCCTCCTCGCTCGCCAGCAAGAAGGCCAGCGGATCTGTCGCGCCGCCGTAGCGCGGCGGCGTTGTTGGCTTGAACTTGTCCGACCACCGTACCCGTTGCAAGGCTGGGGCCAGGGCTCGAAGCCCCCTGGTCCCCGTGCTGGCGCCGACGGCCGGAGCGGGCGACGCGCTACTCATCGCGAGGCATGCCGTGGCGGTGGCGGAAGAGAAAACTCCGGCGCACCCCCTACCTAGCGCGCCAAATGTCGGATTTTGGGTTCCGGCAGACCCTTGATGGTTCAAACACTGGGGTGCGCGCGGAGATTTCGCCTCCTACCTACCTGCACCCCTCCGCCTCGCTAAGATCTAAGCTATGGAAAGAACAACACAAGAGACACAGGGTTTATACTGGTTCGGGCCACCGTTGTGGTGTAATACCCTACTCCAGTGTGTGGTGTGGTGGATTGCCTCTTGGGCTGATGATGATGAACAATACAAGGAAAAACAGCCTCGCGAGGGTCTGTTCTTGGCTGGGGGGATGAACTGCTGGGAGGAGTTCAGTCACCCTTCTCTCTCTCTCTCTCTCTCTCTCTCTCTCTCTCTCTCTTCTCGATTGTCCCTTCTCTAAACCCTAACCTCTCAGCCCCCTTCGCTCTCGTGGGTGGCTGGTCCTATTTATAGAGGCCCTGGTCCTCTTCCCAAATATCGAGCGGGAAGGGAGCCAACAATGGCGGGCTAATTTGAAAGGGGACAGCTAGTACCAGCTATCCTGACAAAAGTAGTCTTCGCCTGCACAAAGCTCTGGTGGTGACGCCGTCTTGGGCTCCACGATGACCTCTATCTTGCAGTCCTCCTGGTCTTGGTCTTGTTGCACCGAAATGGCAACCTTTGCCTGACGCCTCGATACTCCGCGGCTGTGCTTGCCCCCTTTGTACCAAAGGGGAAAGGAGGACACTGCGCGGGCTGGCACCCGCTTGGCGCCCTTGGTCGTCATGGCTTGCGTCACGGGCACCTCATGAGGTACCCCGCCTTGATCTCTCCGCCTCCTCGCGAGCCAGCCTGACGAGGCCGTGCCTGAGAAAGCTCTGTGTCGTCCGCCCCGCGAGGGTCTTGGGTCTGTGTTGATGAAGATGGGCCGTGCTGGGCCCCCCTTTGAGCCATGCCGCAGGCCGCAGGCAGGCAAGTCTGGGGACCCCCGTTCCCAGAACGCCGACAAGCGGATACTCGATAGATGCACAAGGTTATCCGTAGGGGTATTCAGATGACAAGGAGCTGCAAGGCAGTAAGCTCAAAGGATTCTCGGAACAAAGGAGAGCAGTTTAGGGCATCTTGTAATAACAAGAGCAACAAGGAATGATTGTATGAATGACAAGTGTATGTAGTTATTCATAAGGATATATCAGTGGTAGGGAACTGCAAAGAAGTGGGCACAGGGTCTCGGGACTCATCGAGGAGTATCTTCAGAGTCTTCTGAAGAAACAGTCGGTCATCTGTGGTGAAGGGCTCTCCGGGATGAAGTGGTTACGAGAACCTAATGTCAAGTTAGTAAAAATTTAACCCGAAAAGAAGAGAGATCAGAGTCCCAGAGTATAGACGAGGAGTAAAAGATCCTAATACCACCCAATGGCAACGTGGGCCCATAAGACACACAGCCATGTTAGTAAAAGTTTTTTAGTGACTAGACTCAACTTCGTCCGAGGAGTTGGAAAGGGGGATCCTACAGGCAGTCGGCTCTGATACCAACTTGTGACGCCCTCGATTTGACTGTACACTAATCATACACGCAAATGTGTACGATCAAGGTCAAGGACTCACGGGAAGATATCACAACACAACTCTAGACACCAATTAAAATAATACAAGCTTTATATTACAAGCCAGGGGCCTCGAGGGCTCGAATACATAAGCTCGAATACACAAGAGTGAGCGGAAGCAACATTATCTGAGTACAGACATGAGTTAAACAAGTTTGTCTTAAGAAGGCTAGCACAAAAGCAACATCGATTGAAAAGGCAAGGCCTCCAGCCTGGGAATCTCCTAACTACTCCAAGTCGTCAGCGGTCGTCGCGTAGTAGTAGGCACCCTCGGGGTAGCAGTAGTCATCAGTGGCATTGTCTGGCTCCTGGGATCCGTCAACTGGTCGTAACAATTGGGTATGGGGAAAAAAAGAAGTAGCAAAGCAACCGTGAGTACTCATCCAAAGTACTCGCAAGACTTACATCAGATCTAAACTAAGTATGCATCCGTATCAAAGGAATGGGTTGTATATGTGGGCTGGGCTGCAGAAATGCCAGAATAGAGAGAAGGCATAGTCCTATCGAAGACTAGCATCTTCTGGAAACCACCATCTTGCAGCAACAGGAGGGAGTAGAGTAGCATAAAGTAAAGTAGTAGTAGTGTTATCAACCTCGGCCAGAGATCCTTTCTCAACTCCCTGCGAGAAAGCAATCCCAGAGCCATACTATCCAGTTATCATCACAATCCAATTCTCATCACCATCCAGTTCTCATCACAGGTATCCAGTTCTAGTGTATAGATCGGGATACAACTCCAAGTGCTCGTTACCGTAGGACATGCTATCGATAGATGTTTTCTTCCCTGCAGGGGTGCACCAACTTACCCATCACGCTCGATTAACTCCGGCCATACACACTTTCCTAGGGCATGCCCGGCCTCAGCCAAACAATACGCCGCAACCCGACCTAGGCTTAATAGAGAGGTCAGCATGCCGGACTAAACCTATGCCCCCAGGGGTCATGGGCCAGCTCCCCGGGAACTCCTGCACGTTGCGTACGCGGCCGGTGAGCAGACCTAGCTACCTCCTTCAACAAGGTAGGTGCTTACCAGTCCAACCCGGTGCGCGCCGCTCAGTCGCTGACGTCTATTAAGTTTCGGGTGATGCATACGACGCAGAACGCCCATACTATGCCCTCGTGATGGTTAGTGCTATCAGGCCAGAGGCCCCTCGGATCAAATATCCAAATCGTAGTGGATTAGGAGCACGCGGTAACGAGAAGAGACTCACGATCGATGTGACCCCGTCGCCCCATCTCGAGTACTTGCGGCAAGGGCTGAGAATGCCCGGCCATGCTTCATAAGTATCTCGCGGGCACCCTCCAGGTCAACCCGTCTCCACATCACTCGCTATGAAGCTCGCACAGGTACCCCTCAGGGCCTACCCGTCTTTAGTAACATGGTTCAGTTGTAAAGTCATAGTAACCATAGTAACTGTGTGTCTAACACCAAAGGTGAAACCCGAGGAATGACCCCCTGAGAATTCCACTCAATGTTATCATCAAGGTGAATGTAAGAGGATCCACCCTCGAGGTTCACACTTGAGGGGTTGCACGACAGAGCCGTATCGGAAGTGGTTAAGGAGGAAATCACCCTCGATGACCACAACCGATTAGCTACACCACAGAGGTCTCATCAGGAGTGATGTATGAGGTTCCACCCTCGACACCTGATGGTAACTCTGCAGAGTCATTCAACTAAGGGGGGGGGGTGCGGTGTCAGGGCCTGGACATCGATCACGTTGATCGAGTCATCAAACATAAAGCGAGGCAACTTGGACAAGGTGGGGGTCACTGATTGATCACTAACCAACCTATACTAAGAAGTTTAGGACAAGCAGGTAAGGTATGAAAATAGGTAAGAACAACAGGCTATGCATCAGAGTAGGATCATACAGAAAGCAGTAGCAGTTCTAATGCAAGCATGAGAGGGAAAGAAATGGGCGATATCGGAATGCTCAAGGGGGGTTTGCTTGCCTGGTTGCTCTGGCAAGGAGGGGTCATCGTCGACGTAGTCGATCACACGGGCAACATCGGTCTCGGGGTCTACCGGAGAAGAAGAGGGGGAGAAACAGTAAATACGGGGCAAACAAGCATCACAAAAAAATATAACAAGACAAAACACGGTGCCAGGGGTGACCTAACGCAGTACTAGGCGATATTGGTGAAGGGGGGAAACATCCGGGAAAGTTTTCCTGGCGTTAGGCATTTTCGGACAGATGAAACGGAGGGGGACGGTTGCAGGTTTTCTATGCTAGGGACGTGTGGCGGACGAACGGGTTGCGTAACTGGGTTCATCTCGTCGTTCTCAGCAACTTTCATGTACATAGTTTTTCGATCCGAGCTACGGTTAATTTTATAAGTTTTTTCAAAGTTTTAAATAAATTCTTAAATTTCTGGTTTATTGTAATTTGTTTTAAACCGAGTTGACCAAGTCAACTTTGACTAGTCAAAAGGGCAGGGTGTGGCCCACATGTCATAGTTTGTACCTAAACAAATAAATAAAACTAATCTAATTGAAAGGGACCCACATGTCATCTACACATAGGCTAATCTATCCACTAATTAAAACTACTAGCTAAACCAGGAAGGGCTGGCCACTAATGGGAAGAACCCAGCCGGCCACGCGCACGACACACACACAGAACACACAACACAAATGCTAGAGGTTAAAAATGTTCTCTATTTAACACAAGATAGCAACTTATGATTTTCATAGGATTTAATCCATGTACAAGTGGATTTGGTCCAATGGAAACATTTGAGCCTTGTCAAGTGTACTACCTACTCATATTATTTTTACACATATTAACAACTGTTTAACCACTGATTAGAGGTTGTTTAGGGGCTTAGTCGACGTAGAAATCCAAAAGCTAACTAGTAGCAGCTACAGTAGATAGTAGTAGTACAATAGAGCAGCGAGCAGCGTGGGCAGTGGCATGGCTCGGGCGCCATACGCGGGTGGGCGCGGTAGCCGCAACGGCAGGCGAGGCCATACTCGGGCGGGCGCGGGGTGCGGCTCAATGGGTGCGGTGAGGCTGGCCGACAGTAGCAGGCACAGCCGTGGGTGAGCAGGAAGCGGCACGCTGTGCCATCAGGGGCGAGCAGCGAGGACGCAACAACAGTAAAGCATCAGCAGCAGCCGAGCAAGCGCGGGGGTGGCTCGGGCACGGCCGGCGCGAGGACTGGGCGGCAGCGGCAGGCGCGGGCCACAGCAGCAGCAGCGTCGCAAGCAAAGCAGCGCAGTAGCTGCACGCATGTACGCGTACACGGGAGTTCGAGCACGACGGTGATGGCGGCCTACGGCATGCAAACGAAGGGGAGGGACAGTGGGATTGGACGGGCGGCTCACTGAGATCCCGTAGGGGTGCAAAGGCGGGCTCTGGGAGGATCGACAGCGCCGGAGTCATTAACGAATGACGACGTCCGAAGGACGAAGGAGAGCTCGATCCCCACGATGTGGGGCTCTCCATCTTGGTCTCGTGGTTCCAGGCGATGAAGCAGACCACGGCGGGGCGGAGGGACATGTCCTTAGGCATCGGGGAGGAGGGTAGCCACGCCGGCGAGGGCAACCATGGCGACGACGGCGACGGACGTGGTTGGATCTGGAAGAGGGGGTGTAGCGAGAGGGGGAGAGGAGGAGGGGGAGCGCGAGGGCAAGTGGGGAGGGCTCGGCGCAGCTATATAGGGCAGGGGAGCCGGGGATGCTCGACGCGTGCGGCACCGGCCATGGAGATGGCGCCACGGCTGCCCTAGCTGCTCCTGTAGCTGGTAGGAGAGGGTTGGGGGTGGGTTAGGCCAAAACTACTACCTTAAGGCCCAGAGGCATAGTGATAGGTTTCCCTTTTTTCAGTTTACTTTACTGTTTGCCTTTGCTCCTGTTTTGCATTATTTTGAGATACTAAATGATTTTTGTAAAAGATGAAACTTGACACATAATTACTTGGCAATATACTGAGTTGGCTCAAAAAGGTTGAGGCTGGTTGGAAACCATTTAAATTTCCTTTAAATAGAAAAGGGGTTAAATGTTGTTGTTTTGACACTGTTTTAAAAAGGTTAGGGGCAATATAATACTTCAAATAATATTGGTTTCTACGTGACAATTACTTTGTAATTATTTTCAACCTAACCAACAATTTTTTTAATGTTTGTAGAAACAATAAATTTGACTTGAGAATTTAATTGGAATTTGACTTCAGAGTTGATCAAGTGATAGCTAGCTCAGTAAAGCTTGGTTACATGGCATCATTAACAGGGGTTACTGTACCATGACACTAGGGGTGTTACAGCTTTGGAGCGCCAGGAGGCCATGGTTGGAGTGGTGTTGACAGAAGGAAGGGACCAGAGGAGAATGATTGTGGGTCTTTGGCTATGGCTGGGAGCTGGGGCTGAAGTTAATATAGTCGGCGAATGGCAATGAGCCACGGCAGACAGATGGACGGCTGCACCAGAGTAGATTCGTCGGTAGCCGTGTGTCATTAATGTGGGCGGCGGACAAACGGATGGCCGTGGTGTCGTTAACGCGGAGCAGTCGCTTGCACCGGGATGCCGCGTGGGTGGCGTTCTCTCAGCCATCGTGCTGCTGCAATGCCAGTGCTAGTGAGAGGTCGCATCATGCGGCATTGACATTCTATAGAGACGGTGACCATTTCAGGAGAGAAGCGCACGCTAGCGATGGAGGGGGTTTCGGTAGGCCAGGGCGGTCAGACACAGGCGTGGTGGTAAAATGTGAACTCATGGATGACGATCCTTTGAAGCGTATGCGGCACATGTAGACGACCAGGCATCCATGCAACCACTCTTGTCGCCAGCTAGCCTTCGACGACCACCATTAGACAGCACACAACCATGCATAACTTACGAATAATGGACGAATCGATCAAACACACACTCCTATGCAGTGGCACTATGTGAAGGAAATATGCCCTAGAGGCAATAATAAAGTTGTTATTTATATTTCCTTATATCATGATAAATTTTTATTATTCATGCTAGAATTGTATTAACCGGAAACTTAGTACATGTGTGAATACATAGATAAACAGAGTGTCCCTAGTATGCCTCTACTTGACTAGCTCGTTAATCAAAGATGGTTAAGTTTCCTAGCCATAGACATGTGTTGTCATTTGATGAACGGGATCACATCATTAGAGGATGATGTGATGGACAAGACCCATCCATTAGCTTAGCATTATGATCGTTTAGTTTTATTGATATTGCTTTCTTCATGACTTATACATGTTCCTCTGACTATGAGATTATGCAACTCCCGAATACTGGAAGAACACATTGTGTGCTATCAAACGTCACAATGTAACTGGGTGATTATAAGGATGCTCTACAGGTGTCTCCGATGGTGTTTGTTGAGTTGGCATAGATCGAGATTAGGATTTGTCACTCCCTGTTTTGGAGAGGTATCTCTGGGCCCTCTCGGTAATGCACATCACTATAAGCCTTGCAAGCAATGTGACTAAGGAGTTAGTTACTGGATGATGCATTACAGAACGAGTAAAGAGACCTTCCAGTAACGAGATTGAACTAGGTATGGTGATACCGACGATCGAAACTCGGAGAAGTAACATACCGATGACAAAGGGAATAACGTATGTTGTTATGCGGTTTAATCGATAAAGATCTTCGTAGAATATGTAGGATCCAATAAGGGCATCGAGGTTCCGCTATTGGTTATTGACCGAAGATGTGTATCGATCATGTCTACATAGTTCTCAAACCCGTAGGGTCCACGCGCTTAATGTTCGATGATGATTTGTATTATGAGTTATGTGATTTGATGACCGAAGCTTGTTCGGAGTTCCGGATGAGATCACAGACATGACGAGGAGTCTCGAAATGGCCGAGAGGTAAATATTCATATACTCGAAGGCTATATTCGGACATCGGAAAGGTTCCGAGTGATCCGGGTATTTTTTGGAGAATCGAGGAGTTACGGGAATTCTCCAGGGTAAGTATTGGGCCTTATTGGGCTTTAGTGGAAAGGAGAGAAGGGCCACAAGGGGAGGCAGCGCGCCCCATGGGCTGGTCCGAATTGGACTAGGAGGGGGCGGCGCCCCCCTCTTTCCTCCTCCCTCTCCTTCTCCTTCCCTCCTCCTACTAGGAATAGGAAAGAGGAGGGGAATCCTACTTGGAATAGGGAGTCCTAGTAGGATTCCCCACACCTGGCATGCCCCCTTAGGGCCGGCCACCTCTTCCCTCCCCTCCTTTATATACGTGGCCATGGGGGCACCCCATAGACACACAAGTTGATCTTTAGCCGTGTGTAGTGCCCCCCTCCACAGTTTTCCACCTCGGTCATATTGTCGTAATGTTAGGCGAAGCCCTACGTCGGTAACTTCCTCATCACCGTCACCACGTCGTCGTGCTAACGAAACTCTCCCTCGGCCTCAATTTGATCAAGAGTACGAGGGACGTCATCGAGCTAAACGTGTGCAGAACTCGGAGGTGTCATACGTTCGGTGCTTGATCGGTCAGAACGAGAAGAAGTTCGACTACATCAACCGCATTGTCAAATGCTTCCGCTTTCGGTCTACGAGGGTACGTGGACACACTCTCCCCCTCTCGTTGCTATGCATATCCTAGATAGATCTTGCGTGATCATAGGAATTTTTTTGAAATACTGTGTTCCCCAATAGTGGCATCCGAGCCAGGTCTATGCGTAGATGTTATATGCATGAGTAGAACACAAAGAGTTGTGGGCGATAATAGCCATACTGCTTACCAGCATGTTTGATGTAGGGTGGAACCCTAGATGGCCGATCTTTCACGAAAGGAGCGGATCCCGTGATGAACACGAAGAACACGAGGGGAAATCACAATGGGGAACACAAGAGAAACACTCAAACCAAAAAGTATGATCACACATGTGTTAGATCCATGAACACAAAGGGAGATACATGATCCATGATCAACAAGGGACGATACACGGTAACCGTTTCTTCTCCAAAGGAGGTCTTGATGGGGCCACCCAAAAAGGGGGTCTTGAATCCAAGGGGATCTTCTCCGTAGAGGGGCCGCGGTCTCTCTTGAGGAGTAGATCCGATGTGAATGAGCGAGGCTCTATCTCTAATATGCGCTGTCACAACGCTAACCCTAGCTAGGACGACGAGAGGTCTATTTATAGTCTTAGTCCAAATGGGGACGAAGTGAGGGGGTACATGGGCCTCAGGCCTGAATCCTGTGTGCAGGCAGGTACCGGACGTCCGGTGTGTAGCGGTCGTCCGGTGTGTAGCGGTCGTCCGGTGGCTCCGGGACGGCCTGATGTCCGGTGGTCGCCAGACTTCCGCTATTTCCGTTCTGTGAGGGTGACGCCGAACGTCCGGTCACTTCGGACTTCCGCTAATTTTGGCTCGGGTGCGGTGGCGCTGGTCGTCCAGTCCGGGCCGGATGTCCGCTCGCTGGGGCTCGGCTGGGGCTTCAGGCTTTGGACGTCCCGTCCCGACCGGTCGTCCGGTGGCTGTAGCTTCGTTGGCCTTCCTTCTTCATGACCTTGGCGCTTGGTGTCCTCGTCGCCTTGTCCAATGGGTGTAGCTGCTCCGTGGCTTGATACCTCTCCAACGTATCTATAATTTTTTATTGCTCCATGCTATTATATTATCTATTTTGGATGTTAATTGGCTTTATTTTACATTTTTATATCATTTTTGGGACTAACCTACTAACTGGAGGCCCAACCCAAATTGTTGTTTTTTTTGCCTATTTTAGGGTTTCGAAGAAAAGGAATATCAAACGGAGTCCAAACCGAATGAAACCTTTGGGAACATGATTTTCTCATCAAACGTGATCCAGGAAACTTGGACTGGGCATCAAGAAATGATCGAGGAGGGCACGAGGCAGGGGGGCGCCTACCCCCCTGGGTGCGCCCTCCAACCTCATGGGCCCCTCGTTGCTCCACCGACGTACTTCTTCCTCCTATATATATCCACGTATCCCCCAAACATCCAAGAGCACCATGAAAACCTAATTCCACCGCCGCAACCTTCTGTACCCGAGAGATCCCATCCTGGGGCCTTTTCCGGAGCTCCACCGGAGGGGGCATTGATCACGGAGGGCCTCTACATCAACTCCATGGCCTCTCCGGTGATGTGTGAGTAGTTTACTTCAGACCTTCGGGTCCATAGTTATTAGCTAGATGGCTTCTTCTCTCTCTTTGGATCTCAATACAAAGTTCTCCTCGATCTTCTTGGAGATCTATTCGATGTAATCTTGTTTTGCGGTGTGTTTGTCGAGATCCGATGAATTGTGGGTTTATGATCAAGTTTATCTATGAACAATATTTGAATCTCCTCTGAATTCTTATATGTATGATTGGTTTATCTTCGCAATTCTCTTCGAATTATCAGTTTGGTTTGGCCTACTAGATTGATATTTCTTGCAATGGGAGAAGTGCTTAGCTTTGGGTTCAATCTTGCGGTGTTCGATCCCAGTGATAGAAAGGGAACCGGCACATATTGTATTGTTGCCATCGAGGATAAAAAGGTGGGGTTTATATCATATTGCATGAGTTTATCCCTCTACATCATGTCATCTTACTTAAAGCATTACTCTGTTCTTACGAACTTAATACTCTAGATGCATGCTGGATAGAGGTCGATGTGTGAAGTAATAGTAGTAGATGCAGAATCGTTTCGGTCTACTTATCTCGGATGTGATGCCTATATACATGATCATACCTAGATATTCTCATAACTATGCTCAATTCTATCAATTGCTCAACAGTAATTCGTTTACCCACCGTAATACTCATGCTCTTGAGAGAAGCCACTAGTGAAACCTATGGCCCCTGGGTCTATATTCCATCATATTAATCTTCCAACACTTAGTTATTTCTTTTGCCGTTTATTTTACTTTGCATCTTTATCATAAAAATACCAAAAATGTTATCTTATCATATCTATCAGATCTCACTCTCGTAAGTGACCGTGAAGGGATTGACAACCCCTTTATTGTTGGCTTGGGGAACGTAGCAGAATTTTAAAATTTTCTACGCATCATCAAGATCTATCTATGGAGTCATCTAGCAATGAGGGGGAGAGGAGTGCATCTACATACCATTGTAGCTCGTGCGCGGAAGCGTTCCAGAGAACGGGGTTGATGGAGTCATACTCGTCATGATCCAAATCACCGATGACCTAGCGCCGAACGGACGGCACCTCCACGTTCTACACACGTACGGTTGGGAAGACGTCTCCTCCAACTTGATCCAGCAAGGGGGAAGGAGAGGTTGATGAAGATCCAGCAGCACGACGGCGTGGTGGTGGAAGCAACGGTGATCTCGGCAGGGCTTCGCCAAGCTCAGGGAGAGGGAGGAGTGTCACGGGAGGGAGAGGGAGGCACCAGGGGCTAGGGTGCGGCTGCCCTCCCTCCCCCCCACTATATATAGGACCCCTAGGGGGGCGCTGGCCCTAGGAGATTGAATCTCCAAGGGGGGGCGGCGGCCAAGGTGGGTGGAGTGCCCCCCAAGCCAAGTGGGGCGCCCCCACCCCTAGGGTTTCCAACCCTAGGCGCAGGGGAGGCCCATGGGGAGGGGGCGCACCAGCCCACTAGGGGCTGGTTCCCCCCCCCCCCACTTCATCCCATGGGGCCTTTCGAGATAGGTGGCCCCACCTGGTGGACCCCCGGGACCCTTCCGGTGGTCCCGGTACAATACCGATTACCACCGAAACCTTCCCGATGGCCGAAACTTGAGTTCCTATATATAAATCTTCACCTCCGGACCATTACAAATTTCCTCGTGACTTCCGGATCTCATCCG
>NC_041380.1:162813673-162857164 GCF_002162155.2 Triticum dicoccoides | reverse complement strand
GGCGGCCAAGGTGGGTGGAGTGCCCCCCAAGCCAAGTGGGGCGCCCCCACCCCTAGGGTTTCCAACCCTAGGCGCAGGGGAGGCCCATGGGGAGGGGGCGCACCAGCCCACTAGGGGCTGGTTCCCCCCCCCCCCACTTCACCCCATGGGGCCTTTCGAGATAGGTGGCCCCACCTGGTGGACCCCCGGGACCCTTCCGGTGGTCCCGGTACAATACCGATTACCACCGAAACCTTCCCGATGGCCGAAACTTGAGTTCCTATATATAAATCTTCACCTCCGGACCATTACAAATTTCCTCGTGACTTCCGGATCTCATCCGGGACTCCGAACAACTTTCGGGTTACCGTATGCTAATATCTCAACAACCCTAGCGTCACTGAACCTTAAGTGTGCAGACCCTACGGGTTCGGGAGACATGCAGACATGACCGAGACAACTCTCTGGTCAATAACCAACAGCGGGATCTGGATACCCATGTTGGCTCCACATGCTCCTTGATGATCTCATCGAATGAACCACGATGTCGAGGATTCAATCAATCCCGTATACAATTCCCTTTGTCAATCGGTACGTTACTTGCCCGAGACTCGATCGTCGGTATCCCAATACCTCGTTCAATCTTGTTACCGGCAAGTCACTTTACTCGTACCGTAATGCATGATCCCGTGATCAACCACTTGGTCACATTGAGCTCATTATGATGATGCATTACCGAGTGGGCCTAGAGATACCTCTCCGTCATACGGAGTGACAAATCCCAGTCTCGATTCGTGCCAACCCAACAGACACTTTCGGAGATACCTGTAGTGTACCTTTATAGTCACCCAGTTACGTTGTGACGTTTGGCACACCCAAAGCAGTCCTACGGTATCCGGGAGTTACACAATCTCATGGTCTAAGTAAATGATACTTGACATTCGGAAAAGCTATAGAAAACGAACTACACGATCTTTGAGCTATGCTTAGGATTGGGTCTTGTCCATCACATCATTCTCCTAATGATGTGATCCTGTTATCAATGACATCTAATGTCCATAGTCAGGAAACCATGACTATCTTTTGATCAACGAGCTAGTCAACTAGAGGCTTACTAGGGACGTGTTGTGGTCTATGTATTCACACATGTATTACGATTTCCGGATAACACAATTATAGCATGAACAATAGACAATTATCATGAACAAAGAAATATAATAATAACCATTTTATTATTGCCTCTAGGGCATATTTCCAACAGTCTCCCACTTGCACTAGAGTCAACAGTCTAGTTACATTGTGATGAATCGAACACCCATGCAGTTCTGGTGTTGATCATGTTTTGCTCTAGGGAGAGGTTTAGTCAACGGATCTGCCACATTCAGGTCCGTATGTACTTTACAAATATCTATGTCTCCATTTTGAACACTTTCACGAATGGAGTTGAAGCGACGCTTGATATGCTTGGTCTTCCTGTGAAACCTGGGCTCCTTGGCAATGGCAATAGCTCCAGTGTTGTCACAGAAGAGAGTCATCGGGCCCGACGCATTGGGTATGACTCCTAGGTCGGTAATGAACTCCTTCACCCAGATTGCCTCTTGTGCTGCCTCCAAGGCTGCCATGTACTCCACTTCACATGTAGATCCCGCCACAACGCTTTTCTTGCAACTGCGCCAGCTTACTGCCCCACCATTCAGAATATACACGTATCCGGTTTTGACTTAGAGTCATCCAGATCTGTGTCGAAGCTAGCATCGACGTAACCCTTTACGACGAGCTCTTCGTCACCTCCATAAACGAGAAACATATCCTTAGTCCTATTCAGGTACTTTAGGATATTCTTGACCGCTGTCCAGTGTTCCATGCCGGGATTACTTTGGTACCTTCCTACCAAACTTATGGCAAGGTTTACATCAGGTCTGGTACACACCATAGCATACATGATAGACCCTATGGCCGAGGCATAGGGGACGACACTCATCTTTTCTCTATCTTCTGCCGTGGTCGGGCATTGAGCCGTGCTCAATCTCGTACCTTGCAATACAGGCAAGAACCCCTTCTTTGACTGATCCATTTTGAACTTCTTCAATATCTTGTCAAGGTACGTACTCTATGAAAAACCAATGAGGCGTCTCGATCTATCTCTATAGATCTTGATGCCTAATATATAAGCAGCTTCTCCAAGATCCTTCATTGAAAAACACTTGTTCAAGTAGGCCTTTATGCTTTCCAAGAATTCTATATCATTTCCCATCAACAATATGTCATCCACATAAAATATGAGAAATGTTATAGAGCTCCCAGTCACTTTCTTGTAAATGCAGGCTTCTCCATAAGTCTGCGTAAACCCAAACGCTTTGATGATCTCATCAAAATGAATGTTCCAACTCCGAGATGCTTGCACCAGCCCATAAATCGAGCGTTGGAGCTTGCACACCTTGTCAGCATTCTTAGGATCGACAAAACCTTCCGGCTGCATCATATACAATTCTTCCTTAAGGAAACCATTAAGGAATGCCGTTTTGACGTCCATTTGCCATATCTCATAATCATAGAATGCGGCAATTGCTAACATGATTCGGACGGACTTCAGCTTCGCTACGGGTGAGAAAGTCTCATCGTACTCAACCCCTTGAACTTCGATAACCCTTAGCGACAAGCCGAGCTTTATAGATGGTTACATTACCATCCGTGTCTGTCTTCTTCTTAAAGATCCATTTATTTTCTATGGCTTGCCGATCATCGGGCAAGTCAGCCAAAGTCCATACTTCGTTTTCATACATGGATCCTATCTCGGATTTCATGGCTTCCAGCCATTTGTCGGAATCTGGGCCCGCCATCGCTTCTTCATAGTTCGAAGGTTCACCGTTGTCTAACAACATGATTTCCAAGACAGGGTTGCCGTACCACTCTGGTGCGGAACGTGTCCTTGTGGACCTACGAAGTTCAATAGCAACTTGATCTGAAGTTTCATGATCATCATCATTAACTTCCTCTCTAGTCGGTGCAGGCACCTCAGGAACATTTTCTTGAGCTGCGCCACTTACCGGTTCAAGAGGTAATACTTCATCAAGTACTACTTTCCTCCCACTTATTTCTTTCGAGAGAAACTCTTTCTCTAGAAAGGATCCATTCTTGGCAACAAAGATCTTGCCGGCAACAAAGATCTTGCCTTAGGATCTGAGGTAGAAGGTATACCCAATAGTTTCTTTAGGGTATCCTATGAAGACGCATTTTTCCGACTTGGGTTCGAGCTTTTCAGGTTGAAGTTTCTTGACATAAGCATCGCATCCCCAAACTTTTAGAAACGACATCTTAGGTTTCTTCCCAAACCATAATTCATACGGTGTCGTCTCAACGGATTTCGATGGAGCCCTATTTAAAGTGAATGCGGCAGTCTCTAAAGCATAGCCCCAAAATGACAGCGGTAAATCGGTAAGAGACATCATAGATCGCACCATATCCAATAGAGTGCGATTACGACGTTCAGACACACCATTACGCTGAGGTGTTCCAGGTGGCGTGAGTTGTGAAACTATTCCACATTTCCTTAAGTGTGTGCCAAATTCATGACTCAAGTATTCTCCCCCACGATCTGATCGCAAGAACTTGATTTTCTTGTCACGTTGATTCTCAACCTCACTCTGAAATTCCTTGAACTTTTCAAAGGTCTCAGACTTGTGTTTCATTAAGTAGACATACCCATATCTACTCAAGTCATCAGTGAGGGTGAGAACATAACGATAGCCACCGCGAGCCTCAACATTCATTGGACCACACACATCAGTATGTATGATTTCCAATAAGTTGGTTGCTCGCTCCATTGTTCCTAAGAACGGAATCTTGGTCATTTTACCCATGAGGCATGGTTCGCACGTGTCAAATGATTCGTAATCAAGAGACTCCAAAAGTCCATCTGCATGGAGCTTCTTCATGTGTTTGAGACCTATGTGACCAAGGCGGCAGTGCCACAAGTATGTGGGACTATCATTATCAACCTTACATCTTTTGGTATTCACACTATGAATATGTGTAACATTACGCTCGAGATTCATTAAGAATAAATCATTCACCAGCGAAGCATGACCATAAAACATATCTCTCATATAAATAGAACAACCATTATTCTCGGATTTAGATGAGTAGCCATCTCGAATTAAACGAGATCCTGATACAATGTTCATGCTCAAAGCTGGCACTAAATAACAATTATTGAGGTTTAAAACTAATCCCGTAGGTAAATGTAGAGGCAGCGTGCCGACGGCGATCACATCGACCTTGTAACCATTCCCAGCGCGCATCGTCACCTCGTCCTTCGCCAGTCTCCGCTTATTCCGCAGCTCCTGCTTTGAGTTACAAATGTGAGCAACCGCACCGGTATCAAATACCCAGGAGCTACTACGAGTACTGGTAAGGTACACATCAATTACATGTATATCACATATACCTTTAGTGTTGCCGGCCTTCTTGTCCGCTAAGTATTTGGGGCAGTTCCGCTTCAAGTGACCACTTCCCTTGCAATAAAAACACTCGGTCTCAGGCTTGGGTCCATTCTTTGACTTCTTCCTGGCAGCTTGCTTACCGGGCGCGGCAACTCCCTTGCCGTCCTTCTTAAAGTTCTTTTTACCCTTGCCTTTCTTGAACTTAGTGGTTTTATTCACCATCAACACTTGATGTTCCTTTTTGATTTCCACCTCCGTTGATTTCAGCATTGAATATACCTCAGGAATGGTCTTTTCCATCCCCTGCATATTGAAGTTCATCACAAAGCTCTTATAGCTCAGTGGAAGCGACTGAAGGATTCTGTCAATGACCGCGTCATCCGGGAGATTAACTCCTAGCTGAGTCAAGCGGTTATGCAACCCAGACATTTTGAGTATGTGCTCACTAACAGAACTATTTTCCTCCATCTTACAATGGAAGAACTTGTCAGAGACTTCATATCTCTCGACCCGGGCATGAGCTTGGAAAACCATTTTCAGCTCTTCGAGCATCTCATATGCTCCGTGTCTCTCAAAACGCTTTTGGAGCCCCGGTTCTAAGCTGTAAAGCATGCCGCACTGAACGAGGGAGTAATCATCAGCACGTGACTGCCAAGCGTTCATAACGTCTTGGTTCTCTGGGATGGGTGCGTCACCTAGCGGTGATTCTAGGACATAATCTTTCTTGGCAGCTATGAGGATGATCCT
This sequence comes from Triticum dicoccoides, assembly GCF_002162155.2. Lineage (NCBI taxonomy): Eukaryota > Viridiplantae > Streptophyta > Magnoliopsida > Poales > Poaceae > Triticum > Triticum dicoccoides. The sequence goes on along the minus strand of NC_041380.1, from coordinate 162,851,996 downwards.
CATGTTCCGGACCCAGTCCGTATAGTTGCTGCCATCATCTTTTAGCTTGGTTTTCTCTAGGACCGCGTTGAAGTTGAGGGCAACATTAGCGTGGGCCATTTGATCTACAAGACATAGTGTAAAGATTTTAGACTAAGTTCATGATAATTAAGTTCATCTAATCAAATTATTCAATGAACTCCCACTCAGATAGACATCCCTCTAGTCATCTAAGTGAAACATGATCCGAGTCAACTAGGCCATGTCCGATCATCACGTGAGACGGACTAGTCAACATCGGTGAACATCTTCATGTTGATCGTATCTTCTATATGACTCATGCTCGACCTTTCGGTCTTCCGTGTTCCGAGGCCATGTCTGTACATGCTAGGCTCGTCAAGTCAATCTAAGTGTATTGCGTGTGTAAATCTGGCTTACACCCATTGTATTCGAACGTTAGAATCTATCACACCCGATCATCACGTGGTGCTTCGAAACAACGAACCTTCGCAACGGTGCACAGTTAGGGGGAACACTTTCTTGAAATTATTATGAGGGATCATCTTATTTAAGCTACCTTCGTTCTAAGAAAATAAGATGCAAAACATGATCAACATCACATGCAATCAAATAGTGACATGATATGGCCAATATCATTTGCTCCTTTTGATCTCCATCTTCGGGGCTTCATGATCATCGTTGTCACCGGCATGACACCATGATCTCCATCATCGTGTCTTCTTGAAGTTGTCTCGTCATCTATTACTTCTACTACTATGGCTAACGCTTTAGCAATAAAGTAAAGTAATTACATGACGTTTATGTTGACACGCAGGTCATAAATAAATAAAGACAACTCCTATGGCTCCTGCCGGTTGTCATACTCATCGACATGCAAGTCGTGATTCCTATTACAAGAGCATGATCAATCTCATACATCACATATGTCATTCATCACATCCTTTTGGCCATATCACATCACACGGCACATGCTGCAAAAACAAGTTAGACGTCCTCTAATTGTTGTTGCAAGTTTTTACGTGGCTGCTATAGGTTTCTAGCAAGAACATTTCTTACCGACGCCAAAACCACAACGTGATATGCCAATTTCTATTTACCCTTTATAAGGACCCTTTTCATCGAATCCGATCCGACTAAAGTGGGAGAGACAGACACCCGCTAGCCACCTTATGCAACTAGTGCACGTCAATCGGTGCAACCAGTCTCACGTAAGCGTACGTGTAAGGTCGGTCCGGGCCGCTTCATCCCACGATGCCGCCGAATCAAGATAAGACTAGTAACGGCAAGCAAATTGACAATATCCACGCCCACAACTGCTTTGTGTTCTACTCGTGCATAGAAACTACGCATAAACCTGGCTCTCATACCACTGTTGGCTTGGGGAACACAGCAGAATTTTAAAATTTTCTACGCATCACCAAGATCAATCTATGGAGTCATCTAGCAACGAGGGAGAGGAGTGCATCTACATACCCTTGTAGATCGCGCGCGGAAGCGCTCAAGAGAACAGGGTTGATGGAGTCGTACTCGTCGTGATCCAAATCACCGATGACCTAGCGCCGAACGGACGACACCTCCATGTTCTACACACGTACGATTGGGAAGATGTCTCCTCCAACTTGATCCCGCAAGGGGGAAGGAGAGGTTGATGAAGATCCAGCAGCACGACGGCGTGGTAGTGGAAGCAACGGTGATCTCGGCAGGGCTTCGCCAAGCTCAGGGAGAGGGAGGAGTGTCACGGGAGGGAGAGGGAGGCGCCAGGGGCTAGGATGCGGCTGCCCTCCCTCCCCCCCACTATATATAGGACCCCTAGGGTGGGTGCCGGCCCTAGGAGATTGAATCTCCAAGGGGGGGGCGGCCAAGGTGCGTGGAGTGCCCCCCAAGCCAAGTGGGGCGCCCCCACCCCTAGGGTTTCCAACCCTAGGCGCAGGGGAGGCCCATGGGGGGCGCACCAGCCCACTAGGGGCTGTTTCCCCTCCCACTTCAGCCCATGGGGCCTTCCGGGATAGGTGGCCCCACCCGGTGGACCCCCGGGACCCTTCCGGTGGTCCCGGTACAATACCGATTACCCCCGAAACCTTCCCGATGGCCGAAACTTGACTTCCTATATATAAATCTTCACCTCCGGACCATCCCGAAACTCCTCGTGGCGTCCGGGATCTCATCCGGGACTCCGAACAACTTTCGGGTTACCGTATGCTAATATCTCAACAACCCTAGCACCACCGAACCTTAAGTGTGCAGACCCTACAGGTTCGGGAGACACGCAGACATGACCGAGACGACTCTCCGGTCAATAGCCAACAGCGGGATATGGAAACCCATGTTGGCTCCCACATGCTCCTCGATGATCTCATCGGATGAACCACGATGTCGAGGATTCAATCAATCCTATATACAATTCCCTTTGTCAATCGGTACGTTACTTTCCCGAGACTCGATCGTCGTTATCCCAATACCTTGTTCAATCTCGTTACCGGTAAGTCACTTTACTTGTACCGTAATGCATGATCCCGTGATCAACCACTTGGTCACATTGAGCTCATTATGATGATGCATTACCGAGTGGGCCCAGAGATACCTCTCCGTCATACGGAGTGACAAATCCCAGTCTCGATTCGTGCCAACCCAACAGACACTTTCGGAGATACCTGTAGTGTACCTTTATAGTCACCTAGTTACGTTGTGATGTTTGGCACACCCAAAGCATTCCTACGGTATCCAGGAGTTGCACAATCTCATGGTCTAAGGAAATGATACTTGACATTCGGAAAAGCTATAGCAAATGAACTACACGATCTTTGAGCTATGCTTAGGATTGGGTCTTGTCCATCACATCATTCTCCTAATGATGTGATCCCGTTATGAATGACATCCAATCTCCATAGTCATGAAACCATGACTATCTTTTGATCAACGAGCTAGTCAACTAGAGGCTCACTAGGGACGTGTTGTGGTCTATGTATTCCCACATGTATTACGATTTCCGGATAACAAAATTATAGCATGAACAATAGACAATTATCGTGAACAAAGAAATATAATAATAACCATTTTATTATTGCCTCTTGGGCATATTTCCAACATTTATCGTGTTGGTTGTGAGGTTCTTATTTGTTTGTGTAGGTGCTGGGACTCAAGCGTGATCTCCTACTGGATTGATACCTTGGTTCTCAAAAACCGAGGGAAATACTTACGCTACTTTACTGCATCACCCTCTCCTCTTCAAGGGAAAACCAACGCAGTGCTTAAGAGGTAGCAAGAAGGATTTCTGGAGCCGTTGCCGGGGAGATTCGTGCCAAGTCAAGTCAAGATTTGACTCCTAACAACGAGCCATTTTTGGCACCGTTGTCGGAGTCTATGCACAAGTCAGGACATACCAAGTACCCATCACAAACTCTTATCCCTCGCATTACATTATTTTCCATTTGCCTCTCATTTTCCTCTCCCCCACTTCACCCTTGCCGTTTTATTCGCCTTCTTTTTCCGTTCCCCTTCTCTTTTTCTATTTGCCTTTTTTGCTTGTTTCTTGTTTGCTTGTGTGTTGGATTGCTTGCTTGTCACGATGGCTCAAGATAATACTAAATTGTGTGACTTTACCAATACAAACAACAATGATTTTCTTAGCACTTCGATTGCTCCTCTTACCGATGTTGAATCGTCTAAAATTAATGCTGCTTTGTTGAATCTTGTCATGAAAGATCAATTCACGGGCCTTCCTAGTGTAGATGCCGCTATCCATCTTAATAGCTTTGTTGATTTGTGTGATATGCAAAAGAAGAAAGATGTGGATAATGATATTGTTAAACTTAAGCTATTTCCGTTTTCGCTTAGAGATCGTGCCAAAGCTTGGTTTTCGTCTTTGCCTAAAAATAGTATTGATTCGTGGAATAAGTGCAAATATGCTTTTTTCTCTAAGTATTTTCCTCCCGCTAAAATCATCTCTCTTAGAAACGATATTATGAATTTTAAGCAACTTGGTCATGAACATGTTGCACAATCTTGGGAGAGTATGATATTAATGATACGTAATTGCCCTGGACATGGTTTGAATCTTTGGATGATTATACAAAAAATTTATGCCGGATTGAATTTTGCTTCTAGAAATCTTTTATATTCGGCCGCGGGAGACACTTTTATGGAAATCACCTTAGGAGAAGCTACTAAACTCCTAGATAATATTATGGTTAATTATTCTCAATGGCACACCGAAAGATCTACTAGTAAAAAAGTGCATGCGATAGAAGAAATTAATGTTTTGCGTGGAAAGATGGATGAACTTATGAAATTGTTTGCTAATAAGAGTGCTCCTACTGATCCTAATGATATGCCTTTGTCTATTTTGATTGAGAATAATAATGAATCTATGGATGTGAATTTTGTTGGTAGGAGAAATTTTGGTAACAACGCGTATAGAGGCAATTTTATTTCTAAGTCGTTTCCTTGTAATTCCTCTAATAATTATGGTAATTCCTACAACAATTCTTATTCACAGATATTTGAGTCTGCAAAACCCAAGGGAAGGTGATAGGTTGTTAGGCAAATGTAAAACCAAGGTTGGGCCTTGCTGGAGGAGTTTTATTCAAAGCGAACTGTCAAGGGGTTCCCATAACACCCAACCGCGTTAGGAACGCAAAATCAAGGAACATAACACCGGTATGACGGAAACTAGGGCGGCAAGAGTGGAACAAAACACCAGGCATAAGGCCGAGCCTTCCACCCTTTACCAAGTATATAGATGCATTAAAGTAAATAAGATATAATAATGATATCCCAACAATATCCATATTCCAACATTGAACAAACTTCAACTTCACCTACAACTAGCAACGCTATAAGAGGGGCTGAGCAAAAGCAGTAACATAGCCAAACGGGAGGCATGATATAGGAAGTGGCAATATGGAAGGCATGATATAGCAAGTGGTAGGTATCGCGGCATAGCAATAGAGCGAGCAACTAGCAAGCAAAGAAAGAAGTGATTTCGAGGGTATGGTCATCCTACCTACAAATTTCTCAGAGTTGACGAAAGCTTGATCCTCGTAAGCGTACTCAACGGGTTCCTCGATCACGCACTCGTCTCCCGGCTCTACCCAAGGCAAGAACACCAGCAAAGGAAACCACAGTCAACCACGGAGCAATGCACAAGCAACATGATGCAAAACATGACATGCCATGCGGGATGTGATATGCAATGCCTATGCATGCTTCAGAATGGAAAGATTGAACCAGGCCTCAACTTGGCAAAAGTAAGTGTGCCGCTGGAAAGATGAGATGATTTTGGTCAAAATCGATATAAAGATCACCGAAATTGGATGCACGGTTTGCAAATGGCAAGCAAAACAAGAATGGCACAATTCTGCGATTAACAGCACGATGCCACCTAGAATGCAACAAGAAACTAAGTTACTGCACTCCAACATAGCAACAAAGCACATTGCAGTGATCTACTTGAGATGCTTGACAAAATATGAACACTGAGCTACGGCTAAATCACACAAGAGCAGGTTCAAACAAGCATGGAAAAAGTGCAAAAGATATCAGCATCACAGACTTTGTGAAAATATTAACATGTCAGGAATAACATCGGGAAGTCATGTTTAGAGCAAGCAAACAACATGCTACAGGAACATATCATAGCAAATAAAGGCATGGCATGAATCTATTCACAGCATAGAACAAAAGGCCCTTACTGATCAAGAGCCAAAAAGGCACAGAAGATATTATGGCACCCATGTAAACATAGCAAGTTTCGTTAACAGATTCAAACTTAACAGAAAACTGGGCATGGGCAAACAGAGTTATGAAGGCATCTTTGCGAGCTCGATTCACTCAACACAAGGCATTGCATGACAAGATAAGCATAGCATCAGTAAGAAGACATGTTCGTAAGGCTAATCATGGCAAGAACAAGTTCATAGCATGCATGGATCAACTACAACAACCATGGAAAAATTGATTAACATGTAAACAATCTGCCAGGAACATTTTATAGCAAAAGTAGAGCAAGATTAAGACATGCTAGGGTACTCCATAATTGCAAACAGGGGCATGGATGGATAGAGAATAACCATATGTCCAAATCATCCTTACTTAAGCAACTCAAATAAAGCATGCATCTCACTGTAGCAACATGGTTACATGGCATCAAAATAACAGCAGACAAAGACTTAGCCAAAATCCTGAGATCCTGAAACTATCAATAACACGAAGGCTACTTTGCATGCTTGTGCTGGTCACCACAAAGATCATAAAAATACACGGCAAGCACCCCTGTAAAGATGGCATGGCATAGATCAAAATACATGTAGAGCTCATGCCCATATGCAGCACACAACAAATGTAGCAAAAATGACAAATGCTCATACTCTCCTAAGAATCAGCACCTAACAATTTATAGCACTCTTGCATCAACGATTTGGGCATCAAGATGGACTGAAACAAGCATGCCACAATGGACCAAAATGAAGAGCACATCATGAAGAACATTTTGATATATCATGTGCATGAAACGGAGCTACGACCATGGAGTTATGGCATGATGAACAGGGGCATAAAAAGTTACAGAACTGGAACTTAGAGAAAAATAGGCAAGTTGAAAACGATCGCTCGATAACTAAATGGCACACGGGCGGAGGATAGATGGTCGGTGCTCACCCAGGGCCCATTGGGCCGGTTCGGTGACGAGCTGGGAAAACTGGGGTGGCTCGGTCGGGCCGGTTCGGTTCGGTTGAACCGGCCGGTCCATGCGGTTCAGCGGGTGAGGGGAAAAAGCCGATGTGGTCGACGGCGGCCGGAAAGCGGCTCCGGCGAACTCGGCGCGGGGCGGATCTGGTGTAGGTGGGCCTTGGCGGCGCTGCAGAGGCGGAGGTCGGCGGCGGTGGAGCGGGCGGGTAGCGGATCTGGCGCAGGCGTGCTCCGGCGAGCGCCTGCCAGAGCAGCGGCGAGGTCGAATGGCAGAGCTCGGTCGCGAGGGCGGTAGAGACGCGCGGGCGCGTGACGCGGAGCACGGGTGATGGCGCGCTGTGGCCGGTGGAAGCCGAGGCGGCGAGGACGGCGGACATGCGGCGGCGGAGAGCTCCAGTAAAGGCGCCGGTGAAGATCTAGCCAGGCGGCGAGGCGCGGGCCTCCTCGGGCCCGGCGCGGCCCGGGGCGGGTCCGATCTAGGCCTCGCGAGCCGTCGGTGAAGTGGGGCGGCGTGGGCGCTGACGTGGCGCGAGATGAGTGGATGAGGGAGGCGGCGGTGCTGAGGTGGCGGCCTCTCATTGGCCGGAGCTATGTGGCGTTGGCGGTGGACATGTCCGGTGCGGCGCAGATGCGTCCGGCGGCGGAGAGGGAGCGGGGCTAGGGTTTGTCTGCGCGAAAAATTCGAAGGGAGCACCTATTTATAGGTAGAAGGTGGTAGGAGTGTCCAAATGAGGTGTAGTTTTTGGCCACGCGATCGTGATCCGACGACGGAGGACATGGGATAGGTTTGGAAGGGATATTGGGCCATTTTGGAGGGGTGTTGGGCTGCAGCACACACGAGGCCCTCGCGGTTACCCGGTTAACCGTTGGAGTATCAAACGGACTCCAAATGGCACGAAATTTGACAGGCGGTCTACCGGTGGTGTACCAAGGCCGCTTGGCAAATCTCTGTCCAATCCGAGAATGTTTAACACCCGCTCACGAAAAGAGACAAAATGAGTACGCCGGGGGACGTAGGAGTGTCGGATTGCGAAACGGACAACGGGGAAAATGCTCGGATGCATGCAGGGAACACATTTGCAAATGCGATGCACATGATGACATGATATGAAATGCATGACATGGACAAAATGCAAAATGAAGACAGAACCCAATCACGAAGGGAAAATCATATCGCATCTCCGGAAAAGGCAAGAGTCGGAGTTACAAATATGGAAAGTTGTATCCGGGGTGTTACAACACTCCACCACTACGAGAGGATCTCGTACCGAGATCTAGCATGACACTGGAGGGAAAGGAAGAGGAAGAGAAGAGGTAAAACTAAGTTGCTTCTTTGACAAACACATGAAACCAAAGAACCTTGAAAGGTTAAACCATCTCGAGAAAAGAATACAATGGAGATAAACGAAGTTGACAATCTCCGTCAAAAAAGAGGAGAACAAATTCGGACAGCACTCCGATTGAAAAGAGATGCAAGACTTGATAAGGCGAAAAGAACTTGAGTAGAGGGCACAACACTCCGGTTAAATGGATAAGCATGAAAAGAACACGATCCTCACCATACTATATGATGAGAGAAAAGAGCAACATCACAATGCCTTCGGATGAAGGAATAGAAGGTAGATCGTCGGAACAAAAGAACGGAGAAGGAAAAATGACAACTTCTACCACAAATGAGTTTGGGAAGCATCCTTCCAAGAAGGTTATGACGGAGTTGTTGGAAACCAACAACGGAAAGAGTAAGCTTGTTCTGGGCTTATGGAAAACATCTCGAAATCTTGAGGTGAAATTCTGCCACTAACGGAAACGACAGATTGGATTGATATGAACAATGAGATGTCAACTCCTTTCGCCGAGAGGATAGGAGAAAAACTTGGATCATTGATAGACACCACAATAAGCAACATTCCTTAGGGAAGGCTTTAGGTGAAATATAACCCAAGATAACTCCAATGAAGAGATTGATGGATTTAAAATACCCCATTCTTGATAACTTGTGAAACATGAAACACGAAGGGAAATTATCAAGAATGACATAACACCACCTCAAAAGATAAGGTAGAAAGAATTGCACTTCGGAATGCAAGATGAAGAATACTTGAACTCCTCAAAACAAAACATGTGTTGAGCACCTTGTTTATTTTGGAATATAGCCTTGCGGATCTTAGCTTCGAGAAAAAAATCTTGAGGACAATTGGAGAATGAAAGGAATCCTTAACGACCCACCATGTAGAGCTTCCATGAAGAACTCTGGTAATAAAAAGGATGATAGAAAGGAGGAGTTGAAAACACAAGGTGAATCTTTGCAATTATTTAGATGAATCTTCGTGGTGATATAATCAAGAGATCTTGGAGCTCCGGTAAAAGAAAAGATGAAACAATTGAAATCAAGAATTTTGATGAACCTCTGGAATAAGGAATTAATCACTTGGATGAAACAAGAATAAGAATTGCATTATGCTTATCCTTCACCAATTTAAATTGATGGCACACAATGGATTTCGCATACTACTTATCCTCGTTGAAAAGATTAAGATTGATATGGAGCAAACTTGAGAAAGGTCTTCAATGGTCCGCCAGTAGGATTGGAATAAACGAATGAATTGATATGCTAACCATGGAAGAGAATCTTGAACAAACCACCGTAAGAATTGAAAATGAAAGTAGGAAAGGCACAAATCACCGGGAAGAATATGAAGAATGAATGAAGATACTTGAGGGGATTTTGATACAAGTGAACGAAGAGATTCCGAGTTGATTAGGGCATACTTGAACGATGCACCGGTAAGATTTGGAAAACGAGAGCTGAAAGCTGGAATGAATAATTCTGAGATGAAGGGCTCTGGAGAATCAAACTGAAAAGACTCTTGAATTTCTTCGGACGGCTGAAAAGAATTCTCACAATCAAAAACAATTATGAGAGGATGGCAACAAGCTAGAATCACAAATCTTTGAGAGAACGGATAAGATTTGGAGGAAAAACTCTTCTTCGGTCTTCAAATGTTGAGAATGACGATGAGAAACACCACCATGAATTTTTGAGGCACTCCAAAATAATGAAGAATATAAAGGTTGAATCAACAAATAAAAGAATTTGAAAGATCTTGGAGAAAGACATATGCCTGCTGATAATTCATTTTTACGTCAAACATGGAAAAGAATTTAAAAATCACTCCGGAAAGAATTAGAAGAGTCAGGTAAGATCCTGGGAAAGACCTGTGGGTTAGGGCCCACTCAAAAGAAACACTGTTGAATGATTGCTTGACAAGAGAGATTGCACCGGTTGAATTAAATGACTCAAAAGAGATAACAACCTCGAGATAGCTTGAATGGTTCGCGAATGTAATCGTGAGTCTTCTGAGATATCTTCAACACTCCGGAACAATTGAATAGCGAGAAGTAAATTATTAAGAGGTGCACCGGCATGAGAAAGCATTTGAAACGGGGAAAAGAATATGATCAGCAAAACTTGAATTTAAGCCACCAGAGAAGAAAAAGAACGAAGAATGATGAACTTGAAGCTCCGGTAGTATTTTCATGAGAATCACCGGATAAGAACATTGAAAGAAAAGAATGAAGAGACTTCACATGAATAAAATGGATACTTGATTAACAAATCCGAGTCCTTGAAGAGAAAGGGGTGGGAGGGTGGGAAAACAAAGGCAACTTGGGACGGATGAAACAAACAACGTTGGGAAAACTAAGAGGTGATCTTGCGAATGCTGAAAATGATCGGATCCACTTGGAGAGAAAACACGCCGGTTGAGAAGGATTGACATGACAACCTCGATGATCAAGAAGGATTAGTATTCACATAGAAATGTGAGAACACAACTTAGGAAAGGTATGGAATCAACACTTGACATTGAAGCAACTCGAATACCACAACTCAAAACAAAACAAAGGATTGGCTTGCAAAATAAGCCGGAACAAACATATGATAGATCCCATATCGTATCATGTGTCTATTGGAAAGATTATTCTAGGAGCTACTTGAATTCCCACTTATAAACTCCCGAAACTTTCTGGTTATGCAATCAGGTGTTGGGGATACAGGGGAAGCATAATATCTCACCCAAAACTAACAAATCCTACATCCACTTGTATCCATCCTTCAACACATAACCAAGAAACCTTCGGAAATCATTTACCTCAACATTCGAAAAGCATCCGTTATACGAGTTATGGCAATACTCCCGAACTCCCGCCCCAGTACTGGGTGGCGTCGAGGTTATCTCACCAACAACTGCATAAAGGAGATTTTTGATGTCGGCAAACTCAGGTATTCTAGAACTGCAACGAAAAAATTGTGACGACAACACCTCGGAGTTCAACTCCCCGGGACACTGCCGCAACCCCTAAATGTCAGGAGGCACCAAGAACAATGTTCTCGTCACAAAACCATCAGAACGATTCCAAGATACCCGCGTGATCCTAAATTTTTTTAGTGAATTTTGAGAAGAGAAGGGTCAAAACTCTATGTCAGGAGGCCTCACCAGAGCGACGAAGGGACTAAGGAGTAAAAAGAATCCTACTCTTTGATATATATAATCCTATAAGACTCAAAACATTTTGCTAGACTCAACAATGTCAGCGATTCGATCAAGAAGGGGGGCTCCTAAGTCAGGGAAGGCTCTGATACCAACTTTAAACACCAACGATGCGGCTATATCTCCCACGTGTCGGAGCACGACTTAGAGGCATAACCGCATGGTAGGCATGTCGCAAGAGGGGTAATCTTTACACATCCCATGTACTGAATAAGAAAGGGATAAGAGTTGGCTTATGATCACCACTTCACACAATACATAAATATATCATACATCATCCAGAATACAGTCAAGGTCCGAGTACTGGACCAACATAAAGAAAGACAACCCCAAATGCTAGATCCCCGATTGGCCCAACTGGGCTCCACTACTGATCAACGAGAAACGAAACAAAACAACGATCAAGATCTTCATTGAGCTCCCACTAGAGCTGGGTTGTGTCCCCTACACTAGCATCATCGGCACCTGCAACTGTTTGGAAGTATCTGTGAGCCACGAGGACTCAGTAATCTCACGCCCGCGAGATCAAGACTATTTAAGCTTATGGGTAGGAAAGGGTAGTGAGGTGGAGCTGCAGCAAGCACTAGGATATATGGTGGCTAACTTACGCAAATAAGAGCGAGAAGAGAAGCAACGCAACGGTTGTGAACTAGAAATGATCAAGAAGTGATCCTGAAATCTACTTACGTCCAAGCATAACACGAGACCGTGTTCTCTTCCCGGACTCCGCCAAAAAAAACCATCATGGCTACACACACGGTTGATTCATTTTAGTTAAGTTAAGTGTCACGTTCTCTACAACCGAACATTAACAAATTCCCATCTGCCCATAACCGCGGGCACGGCTTTCAAAAGTTCAAAACCCTGCAGGGGTGTCCCAACTTAGCCCATCACAAGCTCTCATGGTCGACAAAGGATATTCCTTCTCCCAGGACGACCCGATCAGACTCGGAATCCCGGTTACAAGACATTTTGACAATGGTAAAACAAGACCAGCAAGACCACCCGATGCGCCGACATCCCAATAGGAGCTGCACATATCTTGTTCTCAGGGCAACACCAGATAAGCTAAGCGTACATGTACCAACATAACCCAAGTTGCCAAGGGACGGTCCCGCACGATGCTCTGGTTCGGACCAACACTTAGACAAGCACTGGGCCGGTGGGGGGGTTAAAATAAAGATGACCCTTGAGTCTGCAGAACCCAAGGGAAGGTGATAGGTTGTTAGGAAAATGTAAAACCAAGGTTGGGCCTTGCTGGAGGAGTTTTATTCAAAGTGAACTATCAATGGGTTCCCATAACACCCAACCGCGTTAGGAACGCAAAATCAAGGAACATAACACCGGTATGACGGAAACTAGGGCGGCAAGAGTGGAACAAAACACCAGGCATAAGGCTGAGCCTTCCACCCTTTACCAAGTATATAGGTGCATTAAAGTAAATATGATATAATAATGATATCCCTACAATATCCATGTTCCAACATGGAACAAACTTCAACTTCACCTGCAACTAGCAACGCTATAAGAGGGGCTGAGCAAAAGCCATAACATAGCCAAATAATGGTTTGCTAGGAAAGGTGGGTTAGAGGATTGACATGGCAACATGGGAGGCACAATATATCAAGTGGTAGGTATCGCGGCATAGCAATAAAGCGAGCAACTAGCAAGCAAAGGTAGAAGTGATTTCGAGGGTATGGTCATCTTGCCTGCAAAGTTCTCAGAGTTGAAGAAAGGTTGATCCTCGTAAGCATACTCAACGGGTTCCTCGATCACGTACTCGTCTCCCGGCTCTACCCAAAGCAAGAACACCAGCAAAGGAAACCACAATCAACAACGGTGCAATGCGCAACAAGATGCAAAACATGACATGACATGCGGGATGTGATATGCAATGCATATGCATGCTTTAGAAGGGAAATATTGAACCAGGCCTCAACTTGGCAAAGCAAGTGTGCCGCTGGAAAGATGAGATGATTTCAGTCGAAACCGATATAAAGATCACTGGAATCGGATGCACGGTTTGCAAATGGCAAGCAAAACAAGAATGGCACAATTCTGCGATTAACAGCACGATGCCACCTAGAATGCAACAAGAAACTAAGCTACTGCACTCCAACATAGCAACAAAGCACATGACAGTGATCTACTCAAGATGCTTGACAAAATATGAACACTGAGCTACGGCTAAATCACACAAGAGCAGGTTCAAACAAGAATGGAAAAAGTGCAAAAGATATCAGCATCACAGACTTTGTGAAAATATTAACATGTCAGGAATAACATCGGGAAGTCATCTTTAGAGCAAGCAAACAACATGCTACAGGAACATATCATAGAAAACAAAGGCATGGCTTGAATCTACTCAAAGCATAGAACAAAAGTCCCTTACTGATCAAGAGCCAAAAAGACACAGAAGATATTATGGCACTCATGTAAACATAGCAAGTTTCGTTAACAGATTCAAACTTAACAGAAAACTGGGCATGGAAAAACAGAGTTATGAAGGCATCTTTGTGAGCTCGATTCACTCAACACAAGGCATTGCATGACAATATAAGCATAGCATCATAAAGAAGACATGTTCATAAGGCTAACCATGGCAAGAACAAGTTCATAGCATGCATGGAGCAACTACAACAACCATGGAAAAATTGATTAACATGTAAACAATCTGCCAGGAACATTTTATAGCAAAAGTACAGCAAGATTAAGACATGTTAGGGTACTCCATAATTGAAAAAAGGGGCATGGATGGATAGAGAATAACCATATGTCCAAATCATCCTTACTTAAGCAACTCAAATAAAGCATGCATCTCACTGTAGCAACATGGTTACATGGCATCAAAATAACAGCAGACAAAGACTTAGCCAAAATCCTAAGATCCTGAAATCACCAATAACATGAAGGCTACTTTGCATGCTTGTGCTAGTCACCATAAAGATCACAAAAATACATGGCAAGCACCCCTGTAAAGATTTCATGGCATAGATCAAAATACATGTAGAGCTCATGCCCATATGCAGCACACAACAAATGTAGCAAAAATGACAAATGCTCATACTCTCCTAAGAATCAGCACCTAACAATTTATAGCACTCTTGCATCAACGATTTGGGCATCAAGATGGACTCAAACATGCATGACACAATGGAACAAAATGAAGAGCACATCATGAAGAGCATTTTGATATATCATGCGCATGAAATGGAGCTACGGCCATCAAGTTATGGCATGATGAACATGGGCATACAAAGTTACAGAACTGGAACTTAGAGAAAAATATAGGCAAGTTGAAAACCGGGCGGTGCTCACCTAGGGCCCATTGGGCCGGTTCGGTGACGAGGTGGGAAAACCGGGGCGGCTCGGTCGGGTCGTTTCGGTTCGGTTGAACTAGCCGGTCCGGGCGGTTCAGCGGGCGAGGGGGGAAAAGCCTATGCGGTCAACGGTGGCCGGGAAGTGGCTCCGGCTATCTCGACGCACTCCGGCGAACACGGCGTGGGGCGGATCTGGCGCAGGCGGGCCTTGGCGGCGCTGTAGAGGCGAAGGTCGACGGCGGTAGAGTGCACGGGTAGCGGATCTGGCGCAGGCGTGCTCCGGCGAGCGCCTGCAGGAGCAGCGACGAGGTCGAGCGGCAGAGCTCGGTCGCGAGGGCGGTAGAGAGGCGCAGACGCGCCACGTGGAGCACGGGCGGTGGCGCGCGGTGGCCGGCGGAAGCCGAGGCGGCGGGGACGGCGGACATGCGGCGGCGGAGAGCTCCGGTGAAGGCGCCGGCGAAGATCCAGCCAGGCGGCGAGGAGCAGGCCTCCTCGGGCCTGGTGCTACCCGGGGTGGGTTAGATCTGGGCCTTGCGGGCCGCCGGCGAAGTGGGGCGGCGCGGGTGCTAACGTGGCGCGAGATGAGTGGATGAGGGAGGCGGCGGTGCTAAGGTGGCGGCCTCTCATTGGCCGGAGCGACGTAGCATTGGCGGTGGACATGTCTGGTGCGGCGCAGACGCGTCCAACGGCGAAGAGGGAGCGGGGCTAGGGTTTGTCTGCGCGAAATATTCGGAGGGAGCACCTATTTATAGGTAGGAGGAGGTAGGAGTGTCCAAATGAGGTGTTGTTTTCGGCCACGCGGTCGTGATCCGACGACAGAGCACATGGGATAGGTTTGGAAGGGATATTGGGCCGTTTTGGAGGGGTGTTGGGCTGCAACACACACGAGGCCCTCGCGGTTAGCCGGTTAACCGTTGGAGTATCAAATGGACTCCAAATGGCGCGAAATTTGACAGGCGGTCTACCGGTGCTGTACCAAGGCCGCTTGGCAAATCTCGGTCCAATCCGAGAACGTTTAACACCCTCTCATGAAAAGAGACAAAAGGAGTACGCCGGGGGACGTAGGAGTGTCAAATTGCGAAACGGGCAACGGGGAAAATGCTTGGATGCATGAGACGAACACGTATGCAAATGTGATGAACATGATGACATCATATGAAATGCATGACATGGACAAAATGCAAAACTAAGACAGAACCCAACCACGAAGGGAAAATCATATCGCATCTCCAGAAAAGGCAAGAGTCGGAGTTACAAATATGGAAAGTTGTATCCTGGGTGTTACATAATTATGGTAATTCCTACAACAATTCTTATGGAAATTTTAATAAGATGCCCTCTTAATTTGAGACTAGTGTTAAGGAGTTTATGAATTCGCAAAAGAATTTCAATGCTTTGCTTGAAGAAAAATTGCTTAAAGTTGATGGATTGGCTAGGAACGTTGATAGGATTTCTCTTGATGTTGATTCTTTGAAACTTAGATCTATTCCACCTAAGCATGATATCAATGAGTCTCTCAAAGCCATGAGAATTTCCATTGATGAGTGCAAAGAAAGAACCGCTAGGATGCATGCTAAGAAAGATTGCTTTGTGAAAGCATGTTCTTCTAGTTTTCATGATAATAAAGATGAAGATCTAAATGTTATTGATGTGTCTCCTATTAAATCTTTGTTTTGCAATATGAATCTTGATAATGATGGGACTGAAGATGAGCCACCTTCACCTAGAAGGCGTTCCAAAAATTCGGAGTTTTTAGATCTTGATGCAAAAATTGTTAAAAGTGGGATTGAAGAGGTTAAAACTTTAAATAGCAATGAACCCACTATCTTGGATTTCAAGTAATTTAATTATGATAATTGCTCTTTGATAGATTATACTTCCTTGTTGCAATCCGTGCTAAATTCTCCTCATGCTTATAGTCAAAATATAGCTTTTACTAACATATCGTTGATGCTTTGATGCAATCTTATGAAGAAAAACTTGAGTTGGAAGTTTCTGTCCCTAGAGAACTTTATGATGAGTGGGACCTACAATAAAAATTAAAATTAAAGATCATGAGTGCTATGCGTTGTGTGATTTGGGTGCTAGTGTTTCCACGATTCCAAAAACTTTGTGTGATTTGCTAGGTTTCCATGATTTTGATGATTGTTCTTTAAACTTGCACCTTGCGGATTCCACTATTAAGAAACCTATGGGAAGAATTAATGATATTCTTATTGTTGCAAATAGGAACTATGTGCCCATAGATTTCATTTTTCTTGACATAGATTGTAATCCTTCATGTCCTATTATTCTTGGTAGAACTTTCCTTAGAACGATTGGTGCAATTATTGATATGAAGGAAGGGAATATTAGATTCCAATTTATGTTAAGTAAAGGCATGGAACACTTCCCTAGAAAGTAATATAAATTACCATATGAATCTATTATGAGAGCCACTTATGGATTGCCTACCAAAGATGGCAATACCTAGATCTATCTTCGCTTCTATGCCTAGCTAGGGGTGTTAAACGATAGCGCTTGTTGGGAGGCAACCCAATTTTATTTTTATTCCTTGATTTTTTCTTCTGATTAGTATGATATAATTTATATAGCCTATGCTTTGGTTGTGTTTCTTATGTTTAATTAGTGTTTGTGCCAAGTAGAACCATTGGGAAGACTTGGGGAAAGTCTTTTTGATCTCGCTGTAAAAACAGAAACTTTAGTGCTCACGAGAATTGCTTCCATTTTTATTTGGAAAGAGATATTTAGTTAATTCTTTTTGAAGATGCTTAATAGATAAATTCCTCACGTCAAGCTATTTATTTTACAATTTTTGGGGTTCCATAAGTTTGCGTTAGCTACAGATTACTACAGACTGTTCTGTTTTTGACAGATTCTGTTTTTTCGTGTCTTGTCTGCTTATTTTGATGAATCTATGGCTAGTAAAAGAGTTTATAAACCATAGAGAAGTTGTAATATAGTGGGTTTAACACCAATATAAATAAATAATGAGTTCATTACAGTACCTTGAAGTGGTCTTTTGTTTTCTTTCGCTAACGGAACTCACGAGATTTTCTATTTTGAGTTTTGTGTTGTGAAGTTTTCAAGTTTGGGGTAAAGATTTGATGGATTATGGAACAAAGAGTGGAAAAAGCCTAAGCTTGGGGATTCCCATGGCACCCCAAGGTAAAACTCAAGGACACCAAAAAGCCTAAGCTTGGGGATGCCCCAGAAGGCATGCCCTGTTTCGTCTTCGTCTATTGGTAACTTTACTTGGAGCTATATTTTTATTCACCACATGATATGTGTTTTGCTTGGAGCATCTTGTATGATTTGAGTATTTTCTTTTTACTTTATCACAATCATCCTTGCTGTACACACCTTTTGAGAGATACTCGCATGATTTGAAATTTATTAGAATACTCTATGTGCTTCACTTATATCTTTTGAGCTATATAGTTTTTGCTCTAGTGCTTCACTTATATCTTTTAGAGCACGGTGGTGGATTTGTTTTATGGAAACTATTGTTCTCTCATGCTTCACTTATATTATTTTGAGAGTCCTTTAGAACAACATGGAAATTTGCTTTAATATAAAAACTTTCATAGAAGTGCATTGAATACTATGAGAAGTTTGATACTTGATAATTGTTTTGAGATATGGAGATGGTGATATTAGAGTCATGCTAGTTGAGTAGTTGTGAATTTGAGAAATACTTGTGTTGAAGTTTGTGATTCTCGTAGCATGCACGTATGGTGAACCGTTATGTGATGAAGTCGGAGCATGATTTATTTATTGATTGTCTTCCTTATGAGTGGCGGTCAGGGACAAGCGATGGTCTTTTCCTACCAATCTATCCCCCTAGGAGCATGTGTGTAATACTTTGTTTCGATAACTAATAGATTTTTGCATTAAGTATGTGAGTTCTTTATGACTAATGTTCAGTCCATGGATTATATGCACTCTCGTTCTTCCACCATTGCTAGCCTCTCTAGTATTACGCAACTTTCGTCGGTACCTTAAACCCACCATATACCTTCCTCAAAACAGCCACCATACCTACCTATTATGGAATTTCCATAGCCATTCCGAGAAATATTGCCATGCAACTTTCCACCGTTTTTACTTGGAACACCAGACATGAGAGCCAGCTACAGAGACAGCTAATGATATCAAAGTTGACGAAACAAGAGAGTTTCATTCAATTCTTTTCAGAGTGTACGCCTATGATCAATAGTTCCTTATGTAAAGGATCTTTCCCTTCTCATATTCTATTCGAGAGTTCTCAGTATTTTTCTGTTATTATGACACGCTTGATCATTGTCATACTGCTTGCATGATCATGTAGTTGACATCGTATTTGTGGCAAAGCCACCATTCATAATTCTTCATACATGTCACTCATGCATCATTGCACATCCCGGTACACCGTCGGAGGCATTCACATAGATCGAGTTGTAATTCTTGAGTTGTAAGTAAATAAAGTGTGATGATCATCATTATTAGAGCATTGTCCCAAGTGAGGAAAGGATGATGGAGACTATGATTCCCCCACAAGTCGGGATGAGACTCCGGACGAAAAATAAAAGAAGAAAGAGGCCAAAAATAAAAAAAGAAGGCCCAAATAAAAAAATGAGAGAAAAAGAGAGAAGGGACAATGCTACTATCCTTTTCCACACTTGTGCTTCAAAGTAGCACCATGATCTTCATGATAGAGAGTCTCCTATGTTGTCACTTTCATATACTAGTGGGAATTTTTCATTGTAGAACTTGGCTTGTATATTCCAATGATGGGATTCCTCAAAATGCCCTAGGTCTTTGTGAGCAAGCGAGTTGGATGCACACCCACTTAGTTTCTTTTGTTGAGCTTTCATACACTTATAGCTCTAGTGCATCCGTTGCATGGAAATCCCTACTGACTCACATTGATATCTATTAATGGGCATCTCCATAGCCCGTTGATACGCCTAGTTGATGTGAGACTATCTTCTCCTTTTTGTCTTCTCCACAACCACCATTCTATTCCACATAGAGTGCTATATCCATGGCTCACGCTCATATATTGCGTGAAGATTGAAAAGGTTTGAGAACATCAAAAGTATAAAACAATTGCTTGTCTTGTCATCGGGGTTGTGCATGATTTAAATATTTTGTGTGGTGAAGATAGAGCATAGCCAGACTGTATGATTTTGTAGGGATAACTTTCTGTGGCCATGTTATTTTGAGAAGACATAATTGCTTAGTTAGTATGCTTGAAGTATTATTATTTTTATGTCAATATTAAACTTTTATCTTGAATCTTTCGGATCTGAACATTCATGCCACAATAAAGAAAAAATACATTGAGAAATATGTTAGAAAGCATTCCACATCAAAAATTCTTCTTTTATCATTTACCTACTCGAGGACGAGCAGGAATTAAGCTTGGGGATGCTTGATACGTCTCCAACATATCTATAATTTTTGATTGCTCCATGCTATTATTTTATCTGTTTTGGATGTTAATGGGCTTTATTTTACACTTTTATATCATTTTTGGGACTAACCTACTAACTGGAGGCCCATCCCAAATTGCTGTTTTTTTGCCTATTTTAGGGTTTCGAAGAAAAGGAATATCAAATGGAGTCCAAACGGAATGAAACCTTTGGGAACGTGATTTTCTCAACAAACATGATCCAAGAGACTTGGCGTGGGCGTCAACAAACGATCGAGGAGGGCACGAGGCAGGGGGCGCACCTACCCCCCTTGGCGCGCCCTCCACCCTCGTAGGCCCCTCATTGCTCCACCGACGTACTTCTTCCTCCTATATATATCCACGTATCCCCCAAACATCCAGGGGCACCACGAAAACCTAATTCCACAGCCGCAACCTTTTGTAGTCGAGAGATCCCATCTTGGGGCCTTTTCCGGAGCTCCGCCGGAGGGGGCATTGATCATGGAGGGCCTCTACATCAAGTCCATGGCCTCTCCGGTGATGTGTGAGTAGTTTACTTCAGACCTTAGGGTCCATAGTTATTAGCTAGATGGCTTCTTATCTCTCTTTGGATCTCTATACAAAGTTCTCCTCGATCTTCTTGGAGATCTATTCGATTTAATCTTCTTTTGTGGTGTGTTTGTCGATACCCGATGAATTGTGGGTTTATGATCAAGTTTATCTATGAAGAATATTTGAATATCCTCTGAATTCTTTTATGTATGATTGATTTATCTTTGGAAGTCTCTTCAAATTATCAGTTTGGTTTGGCCTACTAGATTGATCTTTCTTGCAATGGGAGAAGTGCTTAGCTTTGGGTTCAATCTTGCGGTGCTCGATCCCAGTGACAGAAAGGGAACCGACACGTATTGTATTGCCATCGAGGATAAAAAGATGGGGTTTATATCATATTGCATGAGTTTATCCCTCTACATCATGTCATCTTACTTAAAGCATTACTCTGTTCTTATGAACTTAATACTCTAGATTCATGCTGCATAGCAGTCGATGTGTGGAGTAATAGTAGTAGATGAAGAATCGTTTCGGTCTACTTATCTCGGACGTGATGCCTATATACATGGTCATACCTAGCTCAATTCTATCAATTGCTCGATAGTAATTCGTTTACCCACCGTAATACTCATGCTCTTGAGAGAAGCCACTAGTGAAACCTATGGCCCCCGGGTCTATCTTCCATCATATTGATCTTCCAACACTTAGTTATTTCTTTTGCCGTTTATTTTACTTTTCATCTTTATCATAAAAATACCAAAAATATTATCTTATCATATCTATCAGATCTCACTCTCTTAAGTGACCATGAAGGGATTGACAACCCCTTTATCACATTGGTTGCGAGGTTCTTATTTGTTTGTGTAGGTGCATGGGACTGGAGCGTGATCTCCTACTGGATTGATACCTTGGTTCTCAAATCTGAGGGAAATACTTACGCTACTTTACTGCATCACCCTTTCCTCTTCAAGGGAAAACCAACGCAGTGCTCAAGAGGTAGCATGGCTCTCCTCCAAGTACCTGATCACGCATAGTGTTTCTGCTTGAGGTAGTAGCCATGTCACATGTATAGAAAGTGGTAGTTCGGAGAGGAGCGAGTTCACCTTATCTTTGATAGCCATTGCTTGTGCCCTTGTCATTTGTCCAAGTGGTGTCATGGGAGATGTAGGTAGGTCCATGCGGATGATCTTGGGATGCTCGGCATCATCTCTCCTCCCTTGGGAAAGATCCGACCTCGGATCGAATTCTTCATCACCATGGTAGGGTGAGAGATCCTTGACATTGAAGACGTCGCTCAGATTGTACTTGTCGCGTGGGAAGTCGATCTTGTAAGCGTTGTTATTGTAGCGTGCAAGTACCTTGAAGGGTCCATCCGCTCGTGGTAGAAGTTTGGACTTGCGTTCAGTGGGGAAGCGGTCCTTGCGAAGGTGTAGCCACCCAAGATCACCAATGTTGAATACCATGGGGTGCTTATTGATGTTGAGCTTGGTCGCAAGTCGTTGTACTTGGTGCTCTATGGTGTGCCTTGTATCTTCATGCACCTTCTTGAGATGGTTCACACGTGTACTTGCATCCATATTGATGCGCTCTTGTAGCGGTAGAGGAAGAATGTCCAATGGGGACAATGGGTTGAATCCGTAGACAACCTCGAAGGGGGACTTGCCGGTAGTTGAGTGTCTTGCGTGGTTGTAGGCAAACTCGGCGATAGGTAGACACCCCTCCCACTCCTTGATGTTCTTCTTGATTAGCATGCGAAGTAGAGCGGCGAGTGTGTGGTTCGTCACCTCCGTTTGGCCGTCGGTTTGTGGGTGGTAAGCCGTGGAGAAGAGTAGCTTGATTCCGAGCTTGGCGCATAAGGTTTTCCAAAAGTAGCTTAGGAACTTGACGGCACGGTCCGAGACTATCGTCTTTGGCACTCCATGTAGACAAAGTATTTCCCTACAAAAGAGATTGGCAACATGTGAAGCATCGTCTATCTTGTTGCAAGGAATGAAATGTGCCATCTTAGAGAATCGGTCCACAACAACAAATACCGAATCCTTTCCATTTCTAGTTCTAGGCAATCCAAGTACAATATCCATGCTAATATCTTCCCATGGTTGATATGGAATTGGGAGAGGCATGTAGAGGCCATGGGATTGGGCTTTAGACTTAGCTTTGCGACATGTAGAGCATCGGTTGGTGAAGCGGTTGACGTCATGGAACATCTTGGGACAACAGTAGTTCTTGGAGAGCGTAGCAAATGTCTTGTCGCGTCCAAAATGTCCCATTAGTCCTCCTCGATGAGATTCCTGCAAAAGCAACAAACAAAGAGAAGACTCGGGGATGCAAAGTTTGTTAGATCTCATAAGATATCCATCTTTGATGTAATAGCGTTCCCAAGAGGTATGCATCAAACACTTGGCATAAGGAATAGCAAAAGTAGGATCATGCGCATAAGTCTTTTATGTGCTCAAAGCCAATGACATCCAATTCAAGTTGAGTGACAAGCATGCATATGCGGGAAAGAGCATCTGCCACAATGTTTTCCTTACCTTTGATGTACTTGATGATATAAGGAAATGACTCAACGAATTCACTCCACTTAGCATGACACTTGTTCAACTTAGTTTGACCCTTAAGGTATTTAAGTGTTTCATGATCGGTATGAATGAGAAATTCATGAGGGCGAAGATAATGTTCCCATTCATGCAAAACTCGCACTAAAGCATATAACTCTTTGTCATAGATGGGGTAATTGAGTTGTGCTCCGGAAAGTTTTTCACTAAAGTAAGCTATGGGGCGCTTCTCTTGCGTTAACACACCTCCTATGCCATTACCACTAGCATCACAATGAATCTCAAAGGGTTTGTCAAAGTTGGGTAATGCAAGCACGGGAGAATGAGTAAGCAAATTCTTAAGCTCTTTGAATGCGGTATCTTGGGATGGTCCCCAAACAAAAGGCGCATTTTTCTTGCTCAAAGCATGCAAAAGTGAAGCAATGGTGCTAAAGTCCTTCACAAATCCACAGTAGAAACTGGCTAAACCAAGGAAGCTACGCACTTGTTGCAAGTTGGTTGGTTGTGTCCAAGTTTTAATAGCATTGATCTTAGAGTAATCATCATGAACACCCTTAGATGAAACAACAAAACCCAAGAAAACGAGCTTATCAACACCAAAAAGGCATTTTTCCATGTTAGCATAGAGATGATCTTTTCGAAGAGTTTGCAAAACGGTTCGAACATGGGTGACATGATCTTTGAGAGATTTGCTATAAAGAAGGATATCGTTGAAGTAGACCACAACAAACTCACCAATGTAAGGGTGAAACACATAATTCATAAGACGCATGAAAGTACCCGGTGATTCCGATAAACCCATAGGTATGACTAACTACTCATACAAGCCAAACTTTGTTTTGGAAGTGGTTTTCCATTCATCACCCTCTTGTATGTGGATTTGATAGTAACCACTCTTAAGATCAATTTTGGAAAAGATACTGGCACCACTAAGTTCATCAAGCACATCATCAAGGCGTGGAATGGGATACGTAGAGTGAACGGTGATAGCATTGTTAGGTCTACAATCAGAACACATGCGAAAGCTACCGTCTCTTTTTGGCACAAGAATGACCAGAATGGCACAAGGACTCAAACTTTCACACACATGTCCATGGTCTATGAGATGTTTTACTTGCCTTTGTAATTCTTTGGTTTCTTCAGGGTTGACGCGGTAGGGAGCTTTGTTCGGAAGTGGTGCTCCGGGGATGAGGTCGATGCGGTGCTCGATGCCTCATAGTGGAGGTAGACCCGGAGGTACTTCATCGGGGAAAACATCTTGGAATTCCTGCAGAAGAGAAGACAACACTAAAGGTAGAGTGTGAGAGTTGTTAGTTTTTGGTGCCTCGTCTTTGCACAATAGGATGTTGTGTAGGACACTTGATGGGTTCTCACACACTTCTCGTATCTCACTTTTGGTGGCAAATAGAACTAAGTTATTCTTTTCGCTCATTGTGGAGGCACTCAATTTGGGCTTGTGGTGCTCACTCTCTTTTTGCTGGTTCGCTCTCTCACTATTCTCTCCATGATGGGTGGCTTGCTTGTCGGCAATCACTTGGCTTGGAGACATAGGGCGAAGTGCGTACTCCTTTAGTTTCATCTTGAAGATGTAGTGGTTCGTTCGGCCGTTGTGGATGACACCTCTATCAAATTTCCATGCTCGACCAAGAAAAAGGTGGCAAACGGTCATTGGAACGACATCACACTCCAAAGTGTCTTCGTAAGCTCCGATTTTGAAGGAGACTTGCACTCTATGCTCGAGTTGAATAGTGTCGGAGTCTCTTAGCCATTGACCTTGTAGGGATGTGGGTGCTTTGTCGTGGGCAATTGGAGCTTGGAGCAAAGTTCTTCACTTGCTAAGTTATGACAACTCCCTCCATCGATGATGACCTTGACGGACCGTCCATTGATGCCGACCTTGGTATGGAATATGTGGCATCTTTGGTCTTCTTCTTGGTGATATTGAAGGGTCAAGACCTTGGAGACAACTAGAGCGGGACTTGAATCTTGATCACAAAACACTTGTTCCTCTTCATCGTTCACTTGCCAGTGCATGGCGACTTGCTCAAGTGCTTCCGTCTCTCCGTCACTCATGGAGTCATATCTACCATCGTCGTTGAGGATCATGGTCTGCTTGTTGGTACACTCAAAGGACTTGTGGCCTCGGCCTCCGCATGTGAAGCATTTGAAGGAACTCGCTTTGACGGTCTCATCGGTTGGGGTAGATGATGATGAAGCTCTCGGCTTTAAGTTGCTCATTGTAGGAGGATGACTTGAGGTTGTCGAAGCTTTCTTGTAACTCGACTTATCGACGTTGCTTGTAGAAGGCTTGGTTGATGTAGAAGGTGTTGGATTCGTTGAAGCTTGGGTGTTGGAGAAACAATAGGACTTGGATGAGAACTTGGCATACTTTAAGTCATCTTGCACTTGAAGTTCCTCTTTGGTAGCTTGATGCACTACCTCGATGAGGTTCGAGTATGGTTGGAAGTCGGCGATCTTCTTGATAGGGTGATTGAGTCCATTCAAGAAACATGCCATAGTTTTCTCATCATATTCCGTGACATTGGCTCGTATCATTGCAATCTCCATTTTCCTTGTAGTACTCTTCAACACTCTTGGTTCCTTTCTTGAGTAGATGGAGTTTCTTGAAGAGGTCGCGGTTGTAGTAGGTAGCCACGAAGCGTGCTCTCATGACATCTTTCATTTGCGCCCAAGTAGTGATGGGTGGTTCACCTTTTGCCTCTCGACGCTCAATGACTTGTTCCCACCAAATGAGGACATAGTCTTGGAACTCAAGGGATTCCATTGTGATCTTCTTCTCATCTTCATAGTTGTGCAAACGGAAGATTTTGTCGACCTTCAATGCCCATGAAAGGTACTCTTCGGGATCATTGCTTCCATTGAACTTGGGCATGGTGAACTTTAGCTTGCCCCAGCGTTGCTCTTCATTGTGTTCGAGTCGGGGATGATGACGTCCTTGACGAGGAGGATCGTCTCTCACAACTTGCTCTTGTCTTGGAGGATTTCCAGTGTCTTCTTGTTCTTGTTGAACTTTATGTTCTTGGCGAGCTTGTGGAGGAACTTGTCGAGCTTGACGATGCACGTGAGCTTGGTATATTCGTTCTTGAACTTCTTCGCGAAGTGCTTCTTGATGTTCACGAGCTTGACGACCTCGGTTGGCTATGGCTTGACTTGATTCTCGGAGGGCTTGTTGCACCTCAAGTGCTTGAGCTTCTCGCAATTGTTGCTCTTGACGTTGTGCCTCGGCATCTTGTGCTTCTTGGTGTATTCGTGCTCGCTCTTCCTCTTCGTGTTGGCATTGTTGTTTCCTTTCTCGTGCTTGCGCAAAGGTAGCTTGGTTTTGACGATGTCGTTTTGGTTGAGAGATATTGTCGTGTAGAGGGTTGCGGTTTTCGTGACGATCTTGGCGCGCGACATGACGAAGAGTATTCGATGTCGGTGTACTTGAGTCAGAGATGGTGTAGTCAGAGTGTCGACTTGAGCGGCTTTGTCTTGATGAGGATGAAGTGGAAGAAGAACGGTTGAACAACAAAGCATGAATCTCGTCCATTCTTGCGTCATTCTCTTGCTTGTGGTCAATGAGCTTGTGGTCGAAGTAGTCTCTTGTACGTTGCTCGGAGAGTCGCAAGTCGGTGGTGAGGTTGTCGATGCGTTCGCTCATTGCTTGTTGCTCTTGATGCAAAGCACGTTGTGCACCAAAGAGGTGGCTCTTTGTGACGTAGGAGTTCATGTCGTCGTCTTGCCCGATGAAGAGTGGGTTGGTAGAAGTACTTGGCCTATCCATCATTCCAAGGGAAATATGTGAGTGGTAGAAAGATAAGAACGTATACCAAATGTACCTCGACCGATGTTGATGATGGATCAAAGATCACTCCAATCTGGAACAAGGAAATAGCACAATTGGTACCAATTCTTGTCAGTTTCTCACACCTACACAAGTAAAATCTTATGGTGGAGCTCGGTTAGGATGTCGCACAAAATTTGATGCAATTGTTAGTGAGCTTCAATAATGTTGGAAAAGATTCGCAAGTATGCAATGCAACAAGTAGACCAAGCAAAATATGGTACATGGAAACACACACAAAAAGAGATGAAATGGGGTCGTGCAACCAAGGATGAGCCAAAATGTGGAATCCACGAAAATGCTCTTGTTGCACAACACTAGAGAGATGCTAGCACGATTGCACAATAGGAGGATACGAAGACTTGTGCACAACCTACTAAGCAAAAATGCAACGACTTCTATCCCAAGTATGCTCTATGTATGGTATTCCGATGATATGATCCAAGATGATCTAGTATGACAATCTTAATGTTGTATGTGCTATGGTTCTTGCATAAAAGATCTTTGCGTATCTTTCCCTTTTGCTTAAAAGCTTGTTTGGCTCTTTGTGTTTGAGCTCTTTTCTCATGCAATGCTTCACGAACCAAGATAGCAATTGAGTATGCAATGACACTTTGTGACACAAGAGATGATATGCACCAAAGATATGTATGTATGCTATCGGAAGTATGATCACTAATGTGCATAAGTCATGTTGCCGGCAATACTCAAAGGCTAGTCTCAATGGGTAAGCGACGCAAACGGAAAGGCTATGATGGTTATCAATGTAATGGCAAGAATGATGTATCACGATACCAAAGAGGAGGTTACCGTTCTTGCTTACGGTATGGTGTCAAAATGCTGGAGAGGTTGTTGTTGATTACGCGTCCGTGGCGAAGATGAGCAGCGGTAATGTTGATGTCGAACCGTACCTAAATAGCCGAAACACAATAGGACACAGAACCACAACTCAAATTCTCAAAGCACAATGTGGCAAAAATGTAACACCCCGGATGTGACTTTCCCAATTTGTACTCCAACTCTTGCTATTTTGGCTTTAAGTTATTTTATTTTCTCGGGATCGGGTCTTTGTGTCCATGTGTTGTTGTCGTTGTCATGCATCTCATATCATGTCATCATGTGCATTGCATTTGCATACGTGTTTGTCTCATGCATTCGAGCATTTTCCCCGTTGTCCGTTTTGCATTCCGGCGCTTCGTTCTCCTCCGGTGGTCATTTCTACCTTTCTTTCATGTGTGGGGATTAAACATTTCCGGATTGGACCAAGACTTGCCAAGCGGCCTTGGTTTACTACCGGTAGACCGCCTGTCAAGTTTCGTACCATTTGGACTTCGTTTGGTACTCCAACGGTTAACCGAGGGACCGAAAAGGCCTCGTGTGTGTTGCAGCCCAACACCCCTCCAATTTGGCCCAAAACCCACCTAAACCCTCTCCATCATCTAGAGCGTTCGATCACGATCGCGTGGCTGAAAACCGCACCTCATTTGGACTCTCCTAGCTCCCTCTATGCCTATAAATAGACACCCCCGAAAATATCCTTCTCCTTCCCCAAAAAAAACCCTAGATCCACCCCCTCGCGCCGCGCCGGACATTGTCCGTCCGGGCCGGACACGTCCGCGCCGCCACCGCCGCCCAATCACCCGCCGCCACGTGGCCCTCCGCCTCCTCCCATCGCGGAGGCCCGCGAAGCCCAAGGCCAGCCCCGCGGCCTGCGGCCGCCTGCCGCCGCCTACCGCGCCCCGCCATCGCTGCTTCTCCTACCTCGCGCCGCCGCCCCGCGGTTTGCTCCTCCGCCGTGCCGCCCTTTCCGGCGAGGCTCGGCGCCTGAGCTCCGGCCGGGCCCCGCCGCGCCGCTCCCGCTAGCCGGCGCCGCCACGCGCGGGCGACCGAGCTCCGGCGACCCCGCCGCCCTCCGCTCCTCCGATGAGCTCCGGTAGCCGCCTCCCCGCGAACTCCAGCGCCAACTCCGGCGAGAGTCTGGCCACCTCGATCCGCGTGCCCCCGATCCAGATCTGATCTGAAACCCTAACCCGAGGGTTGAGTTTCTCCCCCTCTCTCAGATTCATGTTGCATACTTTGACCTGCCGTAACTTTGCATCCGTAGCTCCGATTTGGGCATATAGCATATCAAAATGTTCATCTCAGATAGTACATCATTTCATTCCATTGCATAAATTTCATTTGAGTTCATCTTGATGCCCGAAATGCTGTTAGAAGAGGGCTACTTGAGATAATTGTCAGATCTGCTACTCCATTTAGATATTTGTCATTTTTTCCATGATTATTGTGTGCATGATATGCCCATCAGTAGTACATATGTTTTGTTAAGGGCTTTGTTATCTTTCCAGAGGTGCAACCCATGTATTTTTGTGATGTTTGTGGTGACTAGCACAAGCTTGCAAAGTGGTGCACTTGGTAATTCTGATTTCAGGGACTTAGCAATTCCACTAAGTCCTTGAGCTGTTTATCTCATGTTGCCATATGTTCATGTTGTTTCCTAGTGATCCGTGCCTCTTTTGAGGATGATCAGTAAGGATGTTTTGTTAATCGTGTAGTGCTGTATCCATCCATGTCTTTGTTTGCAATTTTGGAGCACCATATCTTGAGTCAATCGAGCTCTACTTTTGCTACTTTGTGAATCTGGGCAGATTGTCTACTTGTTAGCGATTTTGCCGATGATGTTGTAGTTGATCCGTGCATGCTATGTTATTGTTCTTGGCATGTCTAGCTTGAATTTTTTGTATTCTCGATGGGTGTAAGCTAAGCTTATCATGACTTGCACCCTAGTGAGTGCATCGAGCTCGTAAACATGCCTACTTGAGATATGTTTCAGCATGTGCCAGTTTTCACTAAGTCTGTGATCTGATTATGTTTTTGCCATGTTCACATGCTTGCAATTGTATTTTCTGATCCCTTTTGGCTCAAGGTCACTAAGGGACTTTTGTTAAGCTCTTTGAGTATCTCCATGCCATGCTTTACGTTTCCATGTTCAGGTCCTGTAGCATGTAGTTTTGTTGCTTCGAAGAGTGCTACCTGATCTGAAATTCCAGACAAGTGTTAATTTCACTAAGTCTGAGATCTGTTTGCCATATGCATTTTTGCCATGCTTGTTTGAACTTGTTAATGGATGAATTGGCCATAGCTCAGTGCTAGGCTTTTGTTAAGCATCTAGAATGCATCCCTGCCATGTATTTTGTTGTCATGTTTGGGTGCTGTAGCATGTTCATCTCGTTGCATTTAGATGGCTACTTGCTGTAAATCGCAGACCGGTGTCATATTTGAATTGCTTGCCATTTCCAAACCGTAACTCCGATTCCGGCGTTCTTTATATTGTTTTCAAGTGATTTCATCTTATCTTTCCAATGGAACACTTGGATTCCCAAGTTGAGGCCAGGGTCATGCATCCCTTGTCAAATCTTGCATATGCATCCCGCATCGCATCCCGCATCGCATACCATCTTTGCATCATGTTGTTTGAGTTGCACGTGGTTGATTTGTGTCCTCGTTACTTGTTTGTCTTGTTTGGGTAGAGCCGGGAGACGAGTTCACTAATGAATAGCCCGTTGAGTTTGCTTTCGAGGATCCAGTCAACTCTGATAACTGTGCAGGCAAGATGATCATACCCTCGAAATCACTACTATCTTTGATATGCTAGTTTGCTCACTCTTTTGCTATGCCAATGCTATGATGCCTACCATTTGCTTTCAAGCCTCCCAAATTGCCATGTCAAACCTCTAACCCACCATGTCCTAGCAAACCGTTGATTGGCTATGTTACCGCTTTGCTCAGCCCCTCTTATAGTGTTGCTAGTTGCAAGTGAAGATTGGAGGCCATTCCTTGTTGGAACATTTATTTACTTGTTGGGATATCACTATATATCTTATTTAATTAATGCATCTATATACTTGGTAAAGGGTGGAAGGCTCGGCCTCTTTCCTAGTGTTTTGTTCCACTCTTGCCGCCCTAGTTTCCGTCATATCGGTGTTATGTTCCCGGATTTTGCGTTCCTTACGCGGTTGGGTTATAATGGGAACCCCTTGATAGTTCGCCTTGATTAAAGCTTTTCCAGCAATGCCCAACCTTGGTTTTACCATTTTCCACCTAGCCTCGTTTTCCCTTGGGTTTCCGGAGCCCGAGGTTCATCTTGTTTAACCCCCCCCTCCCGGGCCAGTGCTCCTCTGAGTGTTGGTCCGAACCAGGCAGCCTGCGGGGCCACCTCGGGGAAACTCGAGGGTTGGTTTTACTCGTAGCTTGACCTATCTGAGTGTGCCCTAAGAAAGTGATATGTGCAGCTCCTATCGGGATTTGTCGGCACATTCGGGCGGTGTTGCTGGTCTTGTTTTAACCTGTCGAAGTGTCTTGAAGAACCGAGATACCGATCCTGATCGGAACATCTTGGGAGGAGGTCTATTCCTTCGTTGACCGTGAGAGCTTGTCATGGGCTAAGTTGGGACTCCCCTCCAGGGATTTGAACTTTCGAAAGCCGTGCCCGCGGTTATGGGCAGATGGGAATTTGTTAATGTCCGGTTGTAGATAACTTGAACCTTAACTTAATTAAAATGAATCAACTGAGTGTGTTACCGTGATGGCCTCTTCTCGGCGGAGTCCGGGAAGTGGACACGGTGTTGGAGTAATGTTTGCGCAGGTTGCTCTCTGGTTTCCCGCTAGCGCTTTGCCTCCTCTTCTCGCTCTCCTTTGCGAATAGGATAGCCACCATACTTGCTAGTCGCTTGCTGCAGCTCCACATATATTTACCTTCCCTTACCTATAAGCTTAAATAGTCTTGATCGCGAGGGTGCGAGATTGATGAGTCCCTGTGGCTCACAGATTACTATTACACCAGATGCAGGGCCTGATGATTCCGCTGCAGGTGACGCGCTCGAGCTCAAGTGGGAGTTCGACGAGGACTCTCAACGTTACTATGTTTCCTTTCCTGATGATCAGTAGTGGTGCTTAGTTGGGGGTGATCGGGACCGTGTCGCATGTTGGGTTCTCTTTTATTTTGGCGCCGTAGTAGGGCCATGAGTGTTTGGTTGATGTAATGTTGTTTATGTACTTGATTGACGTGGCAAGTGTAAGCCAACTATGTTATCTCCCCTTTTATTATCATATTACATGGGATGTTGTGAAGATTGCCTAACTTGTGACATATGCCTTTAATGCGATTATGCCTCTAAGTCGTGCCTCGACACGTGGGAGATATAGTCGCAACAAGGGTGTTACAAGTTGGTATCAGAGCCTTCCCCGACCTTAGGAGCCCCATTGCTTGATCGTTTTAGCAGCCGAGTTGTGTCTAGAAAAATGTTTTGAGTCATTTAGGAATTATATATCAGAGAGTTTAGGAATTCTTTTTACTTCCCAGTCTCCTCATCGCTCTGGTAAGGCATCCTGACATAGAGTTTTGACTCTTCTCTTCTCAAATTTCACTAAAAAAAATTTAGGATCACGCGGGTATCTTGGAATCGTTCCGATGGTTTTATGATGAGAACATTGTCTTGGTGCCTCCTGTCAGGGGTTTTGTGGAAGTGTCCCGGGGAGTTGAGCTCTGAGGTGTTGTCGTCATAATTTTATCGTTGCAGTTCTGGAATACCTGAATTTTATCACGCTGACATCGAAAATCTCTTTTATGCAGTTCGTTGGTGAGATAACCTCGACGCCACCCAGTACTGGGGCGGGAGTTCGGGAGTATCGCCATAACTTGTATAACGGATGCTTTTCGAAGGTTGAGGTAGATGGTTTCCGAAGTTTTTCTCGGTTATGTGTTGAAGGATGGATACAGCTGGACGTAGGATTTGCTAGAATTGGGTGAGATATTATGATTCCCCTGTATCCCCCACACCTGATTGCATAACCGGAAAGGTTCGGGAGTTTCATAGGTGGGAATTCTAGTAGTTCTAGTTCTTCTTCCACGGATATTGGTTTGAGGTTGGGATTTCTTACCGATTATTCGTTCTTGATCCGTACCTTGTTGATTTATTTCTCTACCTTAATTCTAAGTGGCTTCTCAATTTATGGATATGTGACCATTTCAAGAGGAATGCATTCGTTCATTTTGTTCGGATGTGAAGACTATATGTTGCAATTTACATTCCATTGGATTCAGCTTCAATATTTGTCTATCAATGTGCTAATGGATGTCAACCTCTTCAGGATGGCTCCCCCAACGCGCACGACTCCGAATCCTGATCCGCCACCACCTCCACCTCCTCCGGAGGCATGGCAAGCTGTGATGGCCGCAACCAATGCAAACACACAGTTGATCATGCAAATTCTCCAAGAGCGCAATCAGGGCAACCAAGGGAACCAAGGCAACAATCAGAATCACTATGCTACACTCAACCAGTTCCTTGCTAACGGGCCAAAGACTTTCAGCAATTGTGTTGAGGCAACCGATGCTGACGATTGGCTTGTGGATCTGTGCAAGCATTTCGAGTGCAGAAACGTCAGGCCTGAGGACTTTGTCAAGTTCGCTTCCTTCCAACTCAAAGATCAAGTTGCAGAATGGTTCCAGCAGTACAAGGATTCCAGAGGTGGACGTGTTATCACCTGGGATGAATTTCGTCAAGATTTCCAAGATCATCATATTCCCCAAAGCCTGGTTGAAAGCAAGCGTGAGGAATTCCGCAACCTGAAGCAAGGCTCTTTGTCTGTCTATGACTACAACAAGTTGTTTCAGAAGCTCGCCCGCTTTGACAAGTAGGACGTCCCTGATGAGAAGAGCATGATATACCAGTTCAGGGGTGGTCTCAGAGAAGAAATTCAGCTCGCTCTTGTTCTCTTTGAGCCCTTGAGATACGATGAGTTCTACAACATGGCACTGAAGCAAGAGGCTGCTCAATTGAGGTGTGATGCTTCTAAGAAGCGAGTCAGAGATGCTACTCCTTCTTCCTCTACTGAAGTGGCCAAGCAACAGAAGTATTGGCTTCCTCCTCCTCCGTTCCATCAGCCGTATCAGCAGAAGAGCAAAGGTGGCAGTGGATCTTCCCACCCACCCAACCCTGGCTTTCAGAACAAGACTTCGTCTCAAGCTCCAAGATCGAGTGCTCCGTATCACCATCCGCTTTCAGAGGTCACGTGCAACAAGTGCCAATAGAAGGGTCACTATGCCAACAAGTGTTTCAACCAGAGGCGTCTTCCTCCTCCTCCTCCTGTCAGATCGGCAAGTACAGCTGTGGTCAAGCATAACCCCAAGCACACCAAGGTCAACTTGATGAATGCAGCTCAGGCAGAGGATTCGTCAGATGTCATCATGGGTAACCTTCCTGTTAATGATATTCCCGCAAGAGTTCTTTTTGACACTGGTGCATCGATTGTTTCATGTCAAAGCTATTTTTTACCAAGCATGAGTTCGTTTCTTCTCATTTGGGTAAACAAATGGATATCGTTTCTCCTGGCAAACGTTTGAGTGCAAGTCTGGAGGTGCCAGATGTTACTATCACCTTGGGCGATTACAAGTTTCTTTCTTCCCCAATGGTTCTTGGCAACTCAGATATTGATCTTATTCTCGGAATGGATTGGCTTTGTAAGCACAAGGCTCAGCTTGATTGTGCATCCAGGCAGATTCAATTGACTCATTCGTCTGAGGATGTAATTGTCTTTGCCGCTCGTGATGATACCATCCGTCTATTTTCTCTCAATGAGAAGGGTGAACTGGATGCTATCTCACAGATTCCAGTCGTTTGTGAATATCAAGACGTCTTTCCAGAAGAGCTTCCAGGAATGCCTCCTCACCGGCCAGTTGAATTCGTTATTGATCTTGAGCCTGGCATGGAACCTATGTGCAAGCGTCCTTACAAGCTTGGACCTGAAGAGTTGAAGGAGTTGAAGAAGCAACTCAATATTCAAGAGAGAATGGGTCTCATCCGGCCTAGTTCTTCTCTGTGGGGTTGTGGTGTTCTTTTTGTGAAGAAGAAGGATGGAACGGACCGACTTTGTGTTGATTACCGTCCATTGAACAAGAAGACCATCAAGAATAAATACCCACTTCCCAACATCAATGAGCTGTTCGAACAACTCAAAGGTGCCCAAGTATTCTCCAAGCTTGATCTCCGTATGGGTTATCATCAGATTCGAATCCGTGAGCAAGATATTCCCAAGACGGCTTTCAGGACAAGCTATGGTTCATATGAATACACTGTCATGTCTTTTGGTCTCGTCAACGCTCCTCCGACGTTCTCTCGCATGATGAACTTCATCTTCAATGCCTACACCAATGACTTTGTTTTGGTCTATCTCGACGACATTCTGGTTTTCTCCAAGAACAAGGAAGATCACGCCAAGCACTTGCGTTTGGTGCTTGATAAGCTCAGGAAACATTAGTTCTATGCCAAGTTCTCCAAGTGTGAATTTTGGCTCGATGAGGTTCTTTATCTTGGTCGTATCATCTCTGCCAAGGGCATTGCCGTGAATCCTGAGAAGGTGTCTGCAATTGTGAATTGGGAACCTCCTCAGAATGTGAAGCAACTCCGTAGCTTCCTCGGTCTCGCAAGCTATTGCCGAAGATTCGTTGAAAACTTTTCTAAGATTGCGAAGCCTGTCTCTAATCTTCTCCAGAAGCACATCAAGTACGTTTGGTCTCCGGAATGTGACATTGCTTTCAACACTTTGAAAGAGAAATTGATCACTGCTCCAGTTCTGACTCCGCCTGATGAATCCAAGCCGTACGAGGTCTTTTGTGATGCCTCTCTCCAAGGTCTTGGCGCAATACTGATGCAAGAGAAGAAAGTTGTTGCTTATACCTCTCGCTAGTTGAATCCTAATGAGAAGAACTACCCCACTCATGATCTCGAGTTGGCGGCAGTTGTGCATGCTCTTTTAACTTGGAGACATCTCTTATTGGGAAGAAAAGTGGACATTTTCAATGATCACAAGAGTCTCAAGTACATCTTCACTCATCCTAATCTCAACCTCAGGCAAACTCGATGGGTCGAAATGATTCAAGAGTATAATCCGAGTATTGAGTATACTCCAGGCAAGGCCAATGTGATTGCTAACGCATTGAGCAGAAAGGCTTATTATAACAGTCTGATTCTTAAGCCTTATCAACCCGAGCTTTGTGAAGCTTTCCGCAAACTTAATCTGCAAGTTGTTCCTCAAGGTTTCCTCGCCAACCTTCAAGTCTCTCCTACCTTGGAAGACCAGATTCGCCAAGCCCGGCTTCTTGATGCTATGGTGAAAAAGGTGAAGATTGGGATTGCCAAGAGTCAACCCAAGTACAAGTGCTACCATCTTGATGACAAGGACACTCTCTTCTTCGAGGATCGTATTGTTGTTCCCAAAGGTGACCTCCGTAAAGTGATCATGAACGAGGCTCACAATTCTCTCCTCTCCATCCACCCTGGGAGTACGAAGATGTATCAGGACCTCAAGCAGGCTTATTGGTGGACTCGAATGAAGCGTGAGATTGCTCAATTCGTGAATGAATGTGATGTCTGGAGAAGAGTGAAGGCAGAACACCAAAGGCCACCAGGTCTCCTCCAACCTCTTGCCATTCCAGAATGGAAGTTTGACCACATTGAAATGGACTTCGTGACTGGGTTTTCAAAGTCCAAGCGTGGCAATGATGCTATATTCGTTGTCATCGACAAACTCACTAAAGTGGCTCATTTTCTGCCTATAAAAGAGTCAATCACTGCAGCTCAATTGGCGGAACTCTATACCTCTCGTATTGTCTCTCTACACGGTATTCCATAGGTGATCTCTTCAGACCATGGCATCATTTTTTATCCAAGTTTTGGGATTCTTTTCAAAAGGCCATGGGCACCAGCATCCGCTTCAGCACAGCTTTCCATCCTCAAATTAGCGGTCAAGTCGAGTGTGTCAACCAGATTCTTGAAGATATGCTCAGGGCTTGTGTGATCTCCTTCGGCATGAAGTGGGAGGATTGTCTTCTTTATGCTGAATTTTCCTACAACAACAGCTTTCAAGCAAGTTCAGGCAAGGCCCCATTAGAAATTCTGTATGGCAGGAAGTTCCGTACCCCTCTCAACTGGTCTGAAACCGGTGAACGTCAGCTTTTGGGTAATGACTTAATCACAGAGGCAGAGGAAATGTGCAAAGTCATTCGAGATAACCTCAAAGCAGCCCAATCCCGCCAGAAGAGCTACTATGATAGTAAGCACCATGATTTGGCTTTTGAGATCGGAGATCATGTTTACCTCCGCGTCTCTCCTATGAAAGGTACTCGTCGCTTCGGTATCAAAGGGAAGCTTGCCCCTAGATACGTGGGACCTTTCAAGATTGTCAGCAAGAGATGCGACCTCGCCTATCAACTCGAGCTTCCTTCAAACTTTGCAAATGTTCATGACGTGTTCCATGTCTCTCAGCTTCGGAAGTGTTTCAAGACTCGTGACCGCACCGTCAACTTCCAGGACATTGAGCTCCAAGAAGATCTCTCTTATCATGAGCACCCAGTTGCTATTCTCGAAGAGACTGAACGCAAGACTCGCAACAAGTCAATCAAATTTCTCAAAGTCAAGTGGTCACACCATTCCGACCGTGAAGCTACCTAGGAACGCGAGGATCACCTCCGTTCTGAGTACCCGGCGTTCTTCTAGTCCTAGATCTTGGGACGAGATCCTTTCGTAGTGGTAGAGTGTTGTAACACCCCGGATGTGACTTTCCCAATTTGTACTCCAACTCTTGCCGTTTCGGCTTTAAGTTATTTTATTTTCTCGGGTTCGAGTCTTTGTCTCCATGTGTTGTTGTCGTTGTCATGCATCTCATATCATGTCATCATGTGCATTGCATTTGCATACGTGTTCGTCTCATGCATTCGAGCATTTTCCCTATTGTCCGTTTTGCATTCCGGCGCTTCGTTCTCCTCCGGTGGTCATTTCTACCTTTCTTTCGTGTGTGGGGATTAAACATCTCCGGATTGGACCGAGACTTGCCAAGCGGCCTTGGTTTACTACCGGTAGACCGCCTGTCAAGTTTCGTAAAATTTGGACTTCGTTTGGTACTCCAACGGTTAACCGAGGGACCGAAAAGGCCTCATATGTGTTGCAGCCCAACACCCCTCCAATTTGGCCCAAAACCCACCTAAACCCTCTCCACCATCTAGAGCGTTCTATCACGATCGCGTGGCCGAAAACCGCACCTCATTTGGACTCTCCTAGCTCCCTCTATGCCTATAAATAGACACCCCCGAAAATCTCCTTCTCCTTCCCCCCAAAAAAACCCTAGATCCACCCCCTCGCGCCGCGCCGAACATTGTCCATCCGGGCCGGATGCGTCCGCGTCGCCACCGCCGCCCAATCACCCGCCGCCACATGGCCCTCCGCCTCCTCCCACCGCGGAGGCCCGCGAAGCCCAAGGTCGGCCCCCGCGGCCCGCGGCCGCCCGCCGCCGCCTACCGCGCCCCGCCGTCGCTGCTTCTCCTACCTCGCGCCGCTGCCCCG
>NC_041380.1:162760383-162813083 GCF_002162155.2 Triticum dicoccoides | reverse complement strand
CGCCGCTCCCGCTGGCCGGCGCCACCACGCGCGGGCGACCGAGCTCCGGCGACCCCGCCGCCCTCCACTCCTCCGGTGAGCTCCGGCAGCCGCCTCCCTGCGAACTCCGGCGCCGACTCCGGCGAGAGTTCGGCCACCTCGATTCGCGTGCCCCGATCTAGATCAGATCTGAAACCCTAACCCGAGGGTTGACTTTCTCCCGCTTTCTCAGATTCATGTTGCATACTTTGACCTGCCGTAACTTTGCATCCGTCGCTCCGATTTGGGCATATAGCATATCAACATGTTCATCTCAGAGAGTACATCATTTCATTCCATTGTGTCATTTTCATTTGAGTTCATCTTGATGCCCGAAATGCTGTTAGAAGAGGGCTACTTGAGATAATTGTCAGATCTGCTACTCCATTTAGATATTTGTCATTTTTGCCATGATTATTGTGTGCATGATATGCCCATGAGTACTACATATATTTTGTTAAGGGCTTTGTCATCTTTCCAGAGGTGCAACCCATGTATTTTTGTGATGTGTGTGGTGACTATCACAAGCTTGCAAAGTGGTGCACTTGGTAATTCTGATTTCAGGGACTTCGCAATTCCACTAAGTCCTTGAGCTGTTTATCTCATGTTGCCATATGTTCATGTTGTTTCCTAGTGATCCATGGCTCTTTTGAGGATGATCAGTAAGGATGTTTTTTTATTCTTGTGGTGCTCTATCCATCCATGTACTTGTTTGCAATTTTGGAGCACCACAGCTTGAGTCAATCGAGCTCTACTTTTGCTACTTTGTGAATCTGGGCAGATTGTCTACTTGTTAGCGATTTTGCCAATGATGTTGTAGTTGATCCGTGCATGCTATATTATTGTTCTTGCCATGTCTAGCTTGCATTTTTTGTATTCTTGATGGGTGTAAGCTTAGCTTATCATTAATTGCAACCTAGTGAGTGCATCGAGCTCGTAAACATGCCTACTTGAGATATGTTTCAGCATGTGCCAGTTTTCACTAAGTCTGTGATCTGATTATGTTTTTGACATGTTCACATGCTTGCAATTGTATTTTCTGATCCCTTTTGGCTCAAGGTCACTAAGGGACTTTTGTTAAGATCTTTGAGTACCTCCATGCCATGCTTTACTTTTCCATGTTCGGGTCCTGGAGCATGTAGTTTTGTTGCTCCAAAGAGTGCTACCTGATCTGAAATTCCAGACAAGTGTTAATTTCACTAAGTCTGAGATCTGTTTGCCATATGCATTTTTGCCATGCTTGTTTGAACCTGTTAATGGATGAATTGGCCGTAGCTCAGTGCTAGGCTTTTGTTAATAATCTTGAATGCATCCCTGCCATGTATTTTTTTGTCATGTTTGGGTGCTGTAGCATGTTCATCTCATTGCATTTAGATGGCTACTTGCTGTAAATCGCAAACCGGTGTCATATTTGAATTGCTTGCCATTTCCAAACCGTAACTCCGATTCCGGCGTTCTTTATATTGTTTTCAAGCGATTTCATCTTATCTTTCCAGTGGCACACTTGGATTCCCAAGTTGAGGCCAGGGTCATGCATCCCTTGTCAAATCTTGCATATGCATCCCGCATCGCATCCCGCATCGCATACCATCTTTGCATCATGTTGTTTGAGTTGCACGTGGTTGATTTGTGTCCTTGTTGCTTGTTTGTCTTGTTTGGGTAGAGCCGGGAGACGAGTTCGCTAATGAGTAGCCCGTTGAGTTTGCTTTCGAGGATCCAGTCAACTCTGACAACTGTGCAGGCAAGATGATCATACCCTTGAAATCACTACTATCTTTGCTATGCTAGTTTGCTCGTTCTTTTGCTATGCCAATGCTACGATGCCTACCATTTGCTTTCAAGCCTCCCAAGTTGCCATGTCAAACCTCTAACCCACCATGTCCTAGCAAACCGTTGATTGGCTATGTTACCGCTTTGCTCAGCCCCTCTTATAGCATTGCTAGTTGCAAGTGAAGATTGGAGGCCGTTCCTTGTTGGAACATTTATTTACTTGTTGGGATATTACTATATATCTTATTTAATTAATGCATCTATATACTTGGTAAAGGGTGGAAGGCTCGGCCTCTTGCCTAGTGTTTTGTTCCACTCTTGCCGCCCTAGTTTCCGTCATATCGGTGTTATGTTCCCGGATTTTGCGTTCCTTACGCGGTTGGGTTATAATGGGAACCCCTTGATAGTTCGCCTTGATTAAAGCTTTTCCAGCAATGCCCAACCTTGGTTTTACCATTTTCCACCTAGCCTCTTTTTCCCTTGGGTTTCCGGAGCCCGAGGGTCTTCTTGTTTAACCCCCCCCCCCCTCCCGGGCCAGTGCTCCTCTGAGTGTTGGTCCGAACCAGGCAGCCTGCGGGGCCACCTCGGGGAAACTCGAGGGTTGGTTTTACTCGTAGCTTGACCTATCTGAGTGTGCCCTGAGAAAGAGATATGTGCAGCTCCTATCGGGATTTGTCGGCACATTCGAGCGGTGTTGCTGGTCTTGTTTTAACCTGTCGAAGTGTCTTGAAGAACCGAGATACCGAGCCTGATCGGAACATCTTGGGAGGAGGTCTATTCCTTCGTTGACCGTGAGAGCTTGTCATGGGCTAAGTTGGGACTCCCCTCCAGGGATTTGAACTTTCGAAAGCCGTGCCCGCGGTTATGGGCAGATGGGAATTTGTTAATGTCCGGTTGTAGATAACTTGAACCTTAACTTAATTAAAATGAATCAACTGAGTGTGTTACCGTGATGGCCTCTTCTCGGCGGAGTCCGGGAAGTGGACATGGTGTTGGAGTAATGTTTGCGCAGGTTGCTCTCTAGTTTCCCGCTAGCGCTTTGCCTCTTCTTCTCGCTCTCCTTTGCAAACAGGATAGCCACCATACTTGCTAGTCACTTGCTGCAGCTCCACATATATTTACCTTGCCTTACCTATAAGCTTAAATAGTATTGATCGCGAGGGTGCGAGATTGCTGAGTCCCTGTGGCTCACAGATTACTATTACACCAGATGCAGGGCCTGATGATTCCGCTCCAGGTGACACGCTCGAGCTCAAGTGGGAGTTCGACGAGGACTCTCAACGTTACTATGTTTCCTTTCCTGATGATCAGTTGTGGTGCCCAGTTGGGGGTGATCGGGACCGTGTCGCATGTTGGGTTCTCTTTTATTTTGGCGCCGTAGTCGGTCCATGAGTGTTTGGTTGATGTAATGTTGTTTATGTACTTGATTGACGTGGCGAGTGTAAGCCAACTATGTTATCTCCCCTTTTATTATCATATTGCATGGGATGTTGTGAAGATTTCCTAACTTGCGACATATGCCTTCAATGCGATTATGCCTCTAAGTCGTGCCTCGACACGTGGGAGATATAGTCGCATCGAGGGTGTTACAAAAAACGTATCAGAGTGTGAAACAAGTAAGAAATGGTGGTTGCGGAAAGTGTTGGAGGTATGGGGATGTGTATGCGGAAGTGGGGGCGTTTGCTGAAATTTTGGGGGGGAGGGTGTAGTTTCGTCAGGGTTTTACGGACGTCCGGTGGTTACGATCGCCCGGTCGCCGGATGTCCGGTAGCTGATGGACGTCCGGTGCCAGGGCGAAACTCGGGCACGGGAAGAACAGCTAGGGTTCTTCGAGGAGAGGGCAAAATTCGTCGAAGCCAGGCGATTTAGTGGATGGAAAAGGTGGAGAAGAAGGGGAAAACTAGATCCACTCAAGGAAAAGCAAATCCACAGATCAAAGCCAACAAAATTTCATCACACCAACAAATCACAAAAAGGTTGGGGCTATTTTTGTGGGGAATTTTCGAATTACGGACAAAATCAACAAAAACAGGGCTAGAAACACAACGGGGAGGCTCCGAAATCATGATCAACGTGGCTCTAGATACCAAGATGATGTAGGGTGGAACCCTAGATGGCCGATCTTTCACGAAAGGAGCGGATCCCGCGATGAACACTAATAACACAAGGGGAAACACGAGGGGAAATCACAATTGTAACACAAGAGAAACAGTAAAACCAACAACTACGATCACACATGTGCTAGATCCATGAACACAAAGGGAGATACATGATCCACGATCAACAAGGGACGATACATGATAATCGGTTCTTCTCCAAAGGAGGTCTTGATGGGGCCACCCAAAAAGGGGGTCTTCAATCCAAGGGGATCTTCTCCGTAGAGGGATCGCGGTCTCTCTCGAGGAGTAGATCCGATGAGGATGAGTGAGGCTCTATCTCTAATATGAGCTATCACAACGCTAACCCTAGCTAGGAGGAGGAGGAGGTCTATTTACAGTCTTAGTGCAAATGGGGACGAAGTGAGGGGGTACATGGGCCTCGGGCCCGAATCCTATGCGTAGACAGGTACCGGACATCCGGTGTGTAGCGGTCGTCCGGTGGCTCTGGGACGGCCGGAAGTCCGGTGGTCACTGGACTTCCGCTATTTCCGTTCTGTGAGGGTGACGCTGGACGTCCGGTAACTTCGGACTTCCGCTAATTTTGGCTCGGGTGCGGTGGCGCCTATCGTCCGGTCCGGGCCGGACGTCCGCTCGCTGGGACTCAGCTGGGGCTTCAGGCTCCGGACGTCCAGTCGTCCGATGGCTGTAGCTTCGTTGGCCTTCCTTCTTCATGACCATGGCGCTTGGTGTCCTCATCGCCTTGTCCGTGTTGGGGAACATAGTAGTTTCAAATTTTCCTACGCACACGCAAGATCATGGTGACGCATAGCAACGAGAGGGGAGAGTGTTGTCCACGTACCCTCGTAGACCGAAAGCGGAAGAGTTAGCACAACACGGTTGATGTAGTCGTACGTCTTCACGATCCGACCGATCAAGTACCGAACGCACGGCACATCCGAGTTATGCACACGTTCAACTCGATGACATCCCTCGAACTCCGATCCAGCTGAGCTTTGAGGGAGAGTTCCGCCAGCACGACGGCGTGGTGATGATGATGATGTTCCACCGACGCAGGGCTTTGCCTAAGCACCGCTATGATATGACCGAGGTGGATTATGGTGGAGAGGGGCACCGCACACGGCTAAGAGATCAAGAGATCAATTGTTGTGTCTTTGGGGTGCCCCCTGCCCCCGTATATAAAGGAGTGGAGGAGGGGGAGGGCCGGCCCTCTCTATGGCGCGCCCTAGGGGAGTCCTACTTCCACCGGGAGTAGAATTCCCCCTTTCCTAGTAGAACTAGGAGCCCTTCCAAGTAGTAGTAGTAGTAGGAGGGAAGGAAAGGGAAGGGAAAAGGAGAAGGAAGGAAGGGGGGGCCCTCCCTAGTCCAATTCGGACCAGCCCATGGGGAGGGGTGCGGCCACCCTTTGAGGCCTTTCTCTCCTTTCCCGTATGGCCCATTAAGGCCCAATACGAATTCCCGTAACTCCCCGGTACTCCCGAAAATACCCGAATCACTCGGAACCTTTCCGATGTCCGAATATAGTCGTCCAATATATCGATCTTTACATCTCGACCATTTAGAGACTCTTCGTCATGTCCCCGATCTCATCCGGGACTCCGAACTCCTTCGGTACATCAAAACACATAAACTCATAATATAACCGTCATCGAACTTTAAGCGTGCGTACCCTATGGGTTCGAGAACTATGTAGACATGACCGAGACATGTCTCTGGTCAATAACCAATAGCGGAACCTGGATGCTCATATTGGCTCCTACATATTCTACGAAGATCTTTATCAGTCAAACCGCATAACAACATACGTTGTTCCCTTTGTTATCGGTATCGTACTTGCCCGAGATTCGATCGTCGGTATCTCAATACCTAGTTCAATCTCGTTACCGGCAAGTCTCTTTACTCATTCCGTAACACATCATCCCGCAACTAACTCATTAGTTGCAATGCTTGCAAGGCTTATAGTGATGTGCATTACCGAGTGGGCCCAGAGATACCTCTCCGACAATCGGAGTGACAAATCCTAATCTCGAAATACGCCAACCCAACAAGTACCTTTAGAGACACCTGTAGAGCACCTTTATAATCACCCAGTTACGTTGTGATGTTTGGTAGCACACAAAGTGTTCCTCCGGTAAACGGGAGTTGCATAATCTCATAGTCATAGGAACATGTATAAGTCATGAAGAAAGCAATAACAACAAACTAAACTATCAAGTGATATGCTAACGGAATGGGTCAAGTCAATCACATCATTCTCTAATGATGTGACCCTGTTAATCAAATGACAACTCATGTCTATGGCTACGAAACTTAACCATCTTTGATTCAACGAGCTAGTCAAGTAGAGGCATACTAGTGACATACTGTTTGTCTATGTATTCACACATGTATTATGTTTCCAGTTAATACAATTCTAGCATGAATAATAAACATTTACCATGATATAAGGAAATAAATAATAACTTTATTATTGCCTCTAGGGCATATTTCCTTCAGTGTGATGGGTGTAGCTGCTCCGTGGCTCTCCTCCAAGTACCTGATCACGCATAGTGTTTCCGCTTGAGGTAGTAGCCATGTCTCATGTATAGAAAGTGGTAGTTCGGAGATGAGCGAGTTCACCTTATCTTCGA
Organism: Triticum dicoccoides; assembly: GCF_002162155.2. NCBI lineage: Eukaryota > Viridiplantae > Streptophyta > Magnoliopsida > Poales > Poaceae > Triticum > Triticum dicoccoides. The sequence continues at coordinate 162,806,548 of NC_041380.1, read as the reverse complement.
TAGCCTTTGCTCGTGCCCTTGTCATTGGTCCAAGTGGTGTCGTGGGAGACGTAGGTAGGTCCATGGGGATGATCTTGGGATGCTCCGCATCAATGTCATACTTTGATTTGGCGGTATTGTTGGATGAAGCGGCCCAGACCGACATTACATCACCGCGTTCACGAGACTGGTTCTACCGACGTGCTTCGCACACAGGTGGCTAGTGGGTGTCTGTTTCTCCAGCTTTAGTTGAATCGAGTTTGACTATGCTCGGTCCTTGTTGAAGGTTAAGACAACACACTTGACGAAAAATCGTTGTGGTTTTGATGCGTAGGTAAGAACGGTTCTTGCTAAGCCCGTAGCGGCCACGTAAAACTTGCAACAACAAAGTAGAGGACGTCTGACTCGTTTTTGCATGGCATGTTGTGATGTGATATGGTCAAGACGTGATTATATAAATTGTTGTATGAGATGATCATGTTTTGTAACAAAGTTATCAGCAACTGGCAGGAGCCATATGGTTATTGTATGAAATGCAGTCGCCATGTAATTGCTTTACTTTATCACTAAGCGGTAGCGATAGTCGTAGAAGCAATAGTTGGCAATACAAAAATGATGCTACGATGGAGATCAAGGTGGGTGATGATGGTGATCATGACGGTGCTTTGGAGATGGAGATCAAAGGCACGAGATGATAATGGCCATATCATATCACTTATATTGATTGCATGTGATGTTTATCCTTTATGCATCTAATTCTGCTTAGTACGGCGGTAGCATTATAAGATGATCTCTCACTAAATTTCAAGGTACAAGTGTTCTCCCTGAGTATGCACCGTTTCTACAGTTCGTCCTGCCGAGACACCACGTGATGATCGGGTGTGATAAGCTCTACATTCACATAGAACGGGTGCAAGCCAGTTTTGCACATGTAGAATACTCGAGTTAAACTTGATGAGCCTAGCATATGCAGATATGGCATCAGAACACTGAGATTGTAAGATCAAATGTGAATCATATAGTAGATATGATCAACATAGTGATGTTCACCATTGGAAACTACTCCATCTCACTTGATGATCGGACATGGTTTAGTTGATATGGATAACATGATCATTTAGATGACTAGAGGGATGTCTATCTTAGTGGGAGTTCTTAAGTAATATGATTAACTGAACTTTAATTTATCATGAACTTAGTCCTGATAGTACTTGCATATCTATGTTGTAGATCAATAGCTCGCGTATTGCTTCCCTGTTTTATTTATGATATGTTCCTAGAGAAAACTAAGTTGAAAGATGATAGTAGTGATGATGCGGACTAGGTCCGAGATCTGAGGATTATCCTCATTGCTAATAGAAGAATTATGTCATTGATGCACCGCTAGGTGACAAAACTATTGCCAGCAGATACAAACGTTGTGAACGTTTGACAAGCTCGGTATGATGATTACTTGATAGTTTAGTGCACCATGCTTTACGGCTTAGAACTGGGACTTCAAAAAATGTTTTGAACGACTTGGAGATTTTCCAACAGTTTAAATTGGTATTTCAGACCCATGCCCGTGTTAAGAGGTATGAGACCTCTGACACAGTACTTTGCCTACAAGATGGAGGAGAATAGCTTAGCTAGTGAGCATATGCTCAGAATGTGTGGGTACCACAATCGCTTGAATCAAGTGGGAGTTAATCTTCCAGATAAGATAGTGATTGACAAAGTTCTCTAGTCACTATTGCCAAGTTATTGGAACTTCATGATGAGCAATAATATGCAAGGGATGAAAAAATGATTCTCGAGCTCTTCGTGATGCTGAAATCAACAAAGGTACAAATCAAGAAAAGCATCAAATGTTCATGGTTGACAAGACCGCTAGTTTCAAGTAAAAGGACAAGGGAATGAAACGGAACTTCAAGAAGAATGAGAAGCAAGTTGTCAATCCCATGAAGAAGCCCAAAACTAGACCCAAGCCTGAAACTGAGTACTTCTACCGCATAGGAGATGGTCGCTAGAAGCGGAACTGCCCCAAATATTTGGCGGATAAGAAGGATGGAAAAATGATTTGAAAAAAAGTATATATGATATACATGTTATTGATGTGTACTTTACTAGTGTTCATAGTAGCCCTGGGTATTTGATACTGGTTCAGTTGCTATGATTAGTAACATCAAATAGGAGTTACAAAATGAACAAAGACTAGTTGAGGGCGAGGTGACGATGTGTGTTGGAAGTGATTCCAAGGTTGATAAGATCACCATCGCACACTCCCTTTACCTTCGGGATTAATGTTGAACCTAAAATAAATGTTATTTGGTGTTTGCGTTGAGCATAAGATGATTGGATCATGTTTATTGCAATACGGTTATTCATTTAAGTCAAAGAATAATTGTTATTCTGTTTACATGAATAAAACCTTCTGTGGTCATACACCCAAGGTGAATGGTTTATTGAATCTCGATCGCAGTGATACACATATTCTTAATATTGAAGCTAAAAGATGCAAAGTTAATAATGATAGTGCAACTTATTTGTGGCACTACCATTTTGGTCATATTGGCATAAAGCACATGAAGAAACTCCATGTTGATAGGCTTTTGGAATCACTTGATTATGAATCACATGATGTTTGCGAACCATGCCTCATGGACAAGACGACTAACACTCCATTCTCCGAAACAATGGAGCGAACCACTGACTTATTGGAAATAATACATACCAATGTATGCAGTCTGATGAGTGTTGAGGCTCATGGCGGGTATCATTATTTTCTGACCTTCATAAATGATTTGAGTAGATATGGGTATATCTAAGGACACATAAGTCTGAAACATTTGAAAAGTTCAAAGAATTTCAGAGTGAAGTGGAGAATCATCGTAACAAGAAAATAAAGTTTCTACGATCTGATCGTAGAGGCGAATTTTTGAGTTATGAGTTTGGCCTTCAGTTAAAACAATGTGGAATAGTTTCACAAACTCATGCCACCTGGAACACCATAACATAATGGTGTGTGCAAACATCGTAACCGTACTTTATTATATATATGGTGCGATTCATGATGTCTCTTACTGATTTACCACTATTATTTTGGGGTTATGCATTAGAGACAGCTGCATTCACGTTAAATAGGGTGCCATCTAATCCGTTGAGATGACACCGTATGAACTATGGTCTAGCAAGAAACTTAAGCTCAAACCCAAATCAGAGAAGTGCGTCTTCATAGGATACACAAAAGAAACTATTGGGTACACCTTCTATCACAGATCCGAAGGCAAGATCTTTGTTGCTAAGAATGGATCCTTTCTAGAGAAGGAGTTTCTCTCGAAAGAAGTGAGTGGGAGGAAAGTAGAACTTGATAAGGTAGTTGTACCTTCTCCCGAATTGGAAAGTAGTTCATCATAGAAATTAGTTCTAGTGATTCCTACACCAATTAGTGAGGAAGCTAATGATGATGATCATGAAACTTTGAATCAAGTTACTACCGAACTTGGTAGGTCTACCAGAGTACGAACTGAGCAAGGTGATACGGTAGTCCTGTTCTGGAAGTCATGTTACTAAACCATGATGAACCTACGAACTATGAGGAAGCGATGATGAGCCCAAATTCCGCAAAATGGCTTGAGGCCATGAAATCTGAGATGGGGTCCATGTATGAGAACAAAGTGTGGACTTTGATTGACTTGCCCGATGATTGGCGAGCCATTAAGAATAAGTGGATCTTCAAGAGGAATACAAACGTTGATAGTAGTGTTACTATCTACAAAGCTCGAATTCTCGCAAAAGATTTTCGACAAGTTCAAGTTATTGACTATGATGAGATTTTCTCACTCGTATCGATGCTTAAAGTCTGTCCGAATCATGTTAGCAATTGCCACATTTTATGAAATCTGGCAAATGGATGTGAAAAGTACATTCCTTACTGGATTTCTTAAAGAAGAGTTGTATATGATGCAACAAGAAGGTTTTGTCAATCCTAAAGGTGCTAACAAAGTGTGCAAGCTCCAGTGATCCATCTATGGACTGGTGCAAGCATCTTGGAGTTGGAATATACGCTTTGATGAGTTGACCAAAGCATATAGTTTTATACAGACTTTGCGGTAAAGCCTGTATTTACAAGAAAGTGAGTGGGAGCACTAGAACCTTTCTGATAAGTATATGTGAATGACATATTGTTGATCGGAAATGTTGTAGAATTTTTTGGAAAGCATAAAGGAGTGTTTGAAATAAGTTTTTCAAAGAAAGACCTCGGTGAAGCTGCTTACATATTGAGCATCAAGATCTATAGAGATAGATCAAGACGCTTGATAAGTTTTTTCAATGAGTACATACCTTGACAAGTTTTTGAAGTAGTTCAAAATGGATCAGTCAAAGAAGGAGTTCTTGCCTGTGTTGCAAGGTGTGAAGTTGAGTAAAGACTCAAAACCTGACCACTGCAGAAAATAGAAAGAGAATGAAAAATCATTCCCTGTGCCTCAGTCATAGGTTCTATAAAGTATGCTATGTTGTGTACCAGACCTATTGTGTACCTCACCATAAAGTTTGGCAAGAGGGTACAATAGTGATCCAGGAGTGGATCACTGGATAGCGGTCAAAATTATCCTTAGTGGAATAAGCATATGTTTCTCGGCTATGGAGGTGATAAAGAGTCATCGTAAAGAGTTACGTCGATGTAAGCTTTTACACCAATCCGGATGACTCTGAGTCTCAATCTGGATACATATTGAAAGTGGGAGCAATTAGCTAGAGTAGCTCCAAGTAGAGCATTGTAGACATAGAAAATTTGCAAAATATATACGGCTCTGAATGTGGCAGACCTGTTGACTAAACTTCTCTCACAAGCAAAACATGATCAATCTTTGGGTGTTAATCACATAGCGATGTGAACTAGATTATTGACTCTAGTAAACCCTTTGGGTGTTAGTCACATGGAGATGTGAACTAATCACATAAAGATGTGAACTATTGGTGTTAAATCACATGGCTATGTGAACTAGATTATAGACTCTAGTGCAAGTGGGAGACTAAAGGAAATATGCCCTAGAGGCAATAATAAAGTTGTTATTTATATTTCCTTATATCATGATGTTTATTATTCGTGCTAGAATTGTATTAACCGGAAACTTAGTACATATGTAAATACATAGACAAACAGAGTGTCCCTAGTATGCCTCTACTTGACTAGCTAGTTAATCAAAGATGGTTAAGTTTCCTAGTCATAGACATGTGTTGTCATTTGATGAACGAGATGACATCATTAGAGAATGATGTGATGGACAAGACCCATCCATTATCTTAGCATTATGATCATTTAGTTTTATTGCTATTGCTTTCTTCATGACTTATACATGTTCCTCTGACTATGAGATTATGCAACTCCCGATTACCGGAGGAACACCTTGTGTGCTATCAAACGTCACAACGTAACTGGATGATTATAAAGATGCTCTACAGGTGTCTCCGATGGTGTTTGTTGAGTTAGCATAGATCGAGATTAAGATTTGTCACTCCGTGTTTCGGAGAGGTATCTCTAGGCCCTCTCGGTAATGCACATCACTATAAGCCTTGCAAGCAATGTGACTAATGAGTTAGTTATGGGATGATGCATTACGAAATGAGTAAAGATACTTGCCGGTAACGAGATTGAACTAGGTATGGTGATACCGACGATCAAATCTCGGACAAGTAACATACCGATGACAAAGGGAACAACGTATGTTGTTATGTGGTTTGACCGATAAAGATCTTCGTAGAATATGTAGGAGCCAATATGAGCATCCAGGTTCCGCTATTGGTTATTGACCGGAGATGTGTCTCGGTCATGTCCACATAGTTCTCAAACCCATAGGGTCTGCACACTTAACGTTCGATGACGATTTGTATTATGAGTTATGTGATTTGATGACCGAAGTTTGTTCGAAGTCCCGGATGAGATCACGTACATGACGAGGAGTCTCAAAATGGTCGAGAGGTAAAGATTCATATACTGGAAGGCTATATTCGGACATCGGAAAGGTTCCGAGTGATTCAGGTATTTTTCGGAGAACCGGGGAGTTACCGGAATTCACCAGGGGAAGTATTGGGCCTTATTGGGCTTTCGTGGAAAGGACAGAAGGGCCACAAGGGGAGGAAGCGCACCCCCCATGGGCTGGTCCGAATTGGACTAGGAGGGGGTGGCGCCCCCTCTTTCCTTCTCCCTCTCCTTCTTCCCTCCTTCTCCCACTAGGAATAGGAAAGAGGAGGGGAATCCTACTTGGACTAGGGAGTCCTAGTAGGATTTCACACACCTGGTGCGCCCCTTAGGGCCGGCCACCTCTTCCCTCCCCTCCTTTATATACGTGGCCATGGGGGCACCCCATAGATAGACAAGTTGATCTTTAGCCATGTGCGGTGCACCCCTCCATAGTTTTCCACCTCGGTCATATTGTCGTAGTGCTTAGGCGAAGCCCTGCCTCGGTAACTTCATCATCACCGTCACCAAGCCGTCATGCTGACGAAACTCTCCCTCAGCCTCAACTGGATCAAGAGTACGAGGGCGTCATCGAGCTGAATGTGTGCAGAACTCAGAGGTTCCGTACGTTCGGTGCTTGATCGGTCAGAACGAGAAGAAGTTCGACTACATCAACCGCGTTGTCAAACGCTTTCGCTTTCAGACTACGAGGGTACGTGGACACACTCTCCCCCTCTCGTTGCTATGCATCTCCTAGATAGATCTTGCATGATCGTAGGAATTTTTTGAAATACTGCGTTTCCCAACACTATGATCGGTCTCTCATGATACATATATAGATACCATAGTACCCTCTCTAGCTAGGTTGTTTTATAGATTGTCATTGTGATGGATGATATACATGAGCAAGGCGCCAAGTCACGTCATCACGTCGTGTGTTGAGCCATGGCTAATGTTGAGCAGCTCGGCGCTGAAGCACGAGTATGACATTGGTGTTGAGCCAGGTGAATACATGCTTGGTGTTCGTAGAGGCCGCCAGCAAACGTCTAAACAGTAATGTCAGGCACCGGCGGGGCACGCAGGTGATGGGCTCACCGTTTGTGTTGCGCCATGAGCAGGACTTTGATTGAGAGGGTGATGTGCATGCATTATCATGGTTTGACGGCATGAGCGTGAGTGTCTGCACGCGTACATGCTACTTGCGTCTATGGATGATGTGCACTAATGTATGCATCACATATAATATTAAAAAAATCGGTTTGTGCATTTAACACAAAGTATTTCATAATTTAGCTGACGAGTGTGCATTGCAGCGACGAGTCCGTGGTTTGATTCCTCACATACGCATAATTTTGGTTTTTATTTCTTTCTCCATTGACAGGTAGGCCCGCATAGATAGATAGATACAGAACATGAGCTGATGAGGCGCATGCGGACTGTTTGACTGGTCAACCAGACAAATACGGAGCTATACGATGAGCAGTGACCGTGTAATCACCATATCTCGTATACAATAATCAAAGTGAGCTATCAAGACAAGTTTGATGATCGCCAATGCATTTTACTCGGTAATAAATGACCAGGATTGAAGGGTGAGGGAGTCCTGGATTAGGGGGTGTCCGGATGGCCGGACTATACCTTCAGCCGGACTCCTGGACTATGAAGATACAAGATTGAAGACTTCGTCCCGTGTCCGGAAGGGACTTTCCTTGGCGTGGAAGGCAAGCTTGGCGATACGGATATGTAGATCTCCTACCATTGTAACCGACTTTGTGTAACCCTAACCCTCTCCGGTGTCTATATAAACCGGAGGGTTTTAGTCCGTAGGACGACATACAGAACAACAATCATACCATAGGCTAGCTTCTAGGGTTTAGCCTCTCCGATCTCGTGGTAGATCTACTCTTGTACTACCCATATCATCAATATTAATCAAGCAGGACGTAGGGTTTTATCTCCATCAAGAGGGCCCGAACCTGGGTAAAACTTCGTGTCCCTTGCCTCCTGTTACCATCCGGCCTAGACGCACAGTTCGGGACCCCCTACCCGAGATCCGCCGGTTTTGACACCGACATTGGTGCTTTCGTTGAGAGTTCCTCTGTGTCGTCGCCATCAGGAAGGATGCCTCGCCCCGTCTTTAAAGACGGCACCGTTGCTAAGGGAGCTTTGGCTGTCGGCCAAACCCTCCGGCTAGGTGGTCTTCTCATGACCGTCTGTTCGGCTTCTACGCCGACGATGACCTCTCGAGTCATCGAAAACAATCTTCATGTTAGCTCGGAACTCGCCGAGCAGTTAGATCCAATGGAGCTCTCCTCCATAAACGAGCTCTTGGATCGCATCGCCGCCCTGGGAGTCGCTACGGAGTATGACCAAATTGGGCCTAAGCCCAATCTAAGAGAGATTAACTCTCCCCAAGTCACCCATCACGTTGCCGTGGTAGAGGGACAGTGCGGCGACCCTTCATCTATCTTAAGGACTAGCTACGTCGAGATTCCCGATCCCTCCAAGCCGGATACCTGTGGAGGGGAGGATATCACTCAAGACCTGAACTCAGAGTCAGGCGACGGGTTGGATTCATTGGACAACATCCAAGAATCCAAATTTTCAAGTTCGGAAATTCCTCGGCCTCTGAGCCTCAGATGGGGTGAGGCTTCGGATTTAATTCCACCCACCCACCCGAACATAAGCGATCTATCCCAAATCATGCAAGAGCCCGAAGAAACAGTACATCATTACTGGGCCAGATTCCTCCAGATTAGGAACAGGATAAGGGACTGCCGCGAGGAAGACGCGATCTCAATCTTCTGCAATAATTGCACGGACAAGGGAATCCTCAACACCATAAGTCGCCATGATATTACACGCTTCGCTGACTTGGCGTCCATTGTACGAAAATACTGTGCGATGGAAAGTGCCTGGAAAACAAAAATAAAATTTTGGGACGATCCGGCCCTGAATACAAACCCAGTCCTAAATAAAAGGTTTAATGGAACCGTACTGGAATGATGGCTTAATGGACCCTGTAAAATTCACAGTACAGAGGACGCCACACCAACTCACAGCCTTAGAGCATGTTGGATACTCCGGCAGGTGGCCAAAATTGGCGAAGATCTCCTAATTCCGGAGGCCACAGAAAGCCACCCCAGAGACACCAATACGGTATTAACAGTCTTCGAGACTTTCGCATCAAATAATATGCGAAAAAGGACACTCCGCAGCCTTGCCGAAGTCTACCAAGTAGCAACAATAAACCCATGGAGTGACACGGCTATTACCTTTAACGCCAATGATGAACCTAAATTCCGAACAGCCCAAGCAGCAGCCGCATTGGTCCTCAGTCCAATAGTGGACGGCTTTCGTCTTACCAAGGTACTCATGGACGGCGGCAGCGGATTGAACCTCATTTATGAGGAAACCCTTCAAAAATGGAAATAGACTAGAACCGCATTGAGCGAAGCAGCACAACCTTTAGAGGAATAATCCCCAGTCGAGAAGCGCGCTGTACAGGAAAAATCACACTAGATGTGGTGTTCGGCACGCCAGATAATTACAGGTCTGAAGAGGTCACGTTCCATGTGGCTCCGTTTAGCAGCGGTTATCACGCTCTGTTAGGGCGGGAAGCGTTTACAATCTTCCAAGCAATACCCCATTACGGGTACATGAAGCTCAAGATACCCGGGCCTAAAGGGATCATCACTCTCGCTGGTGATCCAGACATAGCACCCCGCGCCGAAAACAAAACAGCCGCACTGGCCCTCGAGGCACTATCCGAAGCCCTAGCGGCTGAGGAACTGACTGCGTTGTGCTCCATGGTGAATAGGGACGATGTGGTACTCGACAAAAGATCCAAGTCCACCTCCTTTAAACCGGCGGACGAAATAGTCAAATTCCAGGTCCATCCAATGGACCCCAATAAAACAGCTTCCATCGGGGCACAGTTAAACCCTGATGTAGACGCCGCACTGCGAGAGTTCCTACGAGAGAACTGGGACATTTTTGCCTGGCACCCTTCAGACATGCCAGGAATCCCACGCAGGTTGGCCGAGCACAGCCTAATTATCCTAAAAGGATTCAAACCTGTCAAACAAGCTCTTCGGCGTTTTTCCGAACCTAAGAGACAGGCTATGGGAGAGGAGCTAGCAAAGCTATTGGAGGCCGGATTCATCAGAGATATAAAACATCCGGACTGGCTAGCAAACTTGGTGATGGTACCAAAGAAGGACAAATCCTGGCGCCTGTGCGTTGATTTTAAAGACCTTAACAAGGCTTGCCCAAAGGATCCCTTCCCCCTCCCCCGCATCGATCAAATTATCGACGCCACTGCAGGACACGATTCGTTGTGTTTCCTTGACGCATATTCCGGCTACCATCAAATCAAGATGGCAGAATCAGACCAAGCCGCAACGGCATTTATTACACCATACGGCCCATTCTGCTTCAACACAATGCCCTTCGGGCTCAAAAATGCCGGCGCAACATATCAGCGCATGATTCAGACATGTCTGGCAAACCAGATCGGCAAAATAGTGGAGGCATATGTAGATGATGTGGTCATCAAAACAAGACATGTCGAATCTCTAGTAGACGACTTGAGGCTCACATTTCATAACCTCCGATCATACGACATCAAGATCAACCGGAAAAATGCGTTTTCGGCGTCCCAGCTGGAAAGCTCTTGGGCTTCATTGTATCCGGTAGAGGAATTGAAGCAAATCCAGCCAAGATTCGAGCTCTGTCACAATTGGATATCCCAAAGGACCTCAAACAAATACAAAAGTTAACCGGATGCGTGGCGGCTCTAAGCCGCTTTATCTCCCACTTGGGAGAAAAGGCCCTACCCCTTTACCGCCTCCTTCGGCGCACCGAACACTTCGAATGGACGGATGCAGCCACAGCCAGACTCGACGAAATAAAAGCCATATTGGCAACAAACCCAGTCCTGGCCGCGCCAAACATTGGCGAACCAATGCTATTGTACATTGCAGCAACACATCAGGTTGTAAGCGCAGTGCTCGTCGTCGAACAAGAAACAGACGGACACAAATTCCCCCTTCAAAAACCGGTCTATTATGTGTCCACTATCCTCACTCCGTGCAAATCACGGTACCCGCCTTATCAAAAGATCGCTTACGCGGTATTCATGGCATCCCAGAAGCTATGACACTACTTTCAAGAGTGTTCAATAACAGTAGCCTCGGAAGTACCACTTAACGATATTATAAACAACCATGACGCAACGGGCCGGATTGCAAAATGGGCCATTGAGCTCCTCCCGTTCGACATAACTTATAAGCCAAGGCGAGCCATCAAGTCGCAAGTTTTGGCTGACTTCATCGCAGAATGGACGGAGGCCGAACTCCCTAAAGAGTACGGCACATATTCAAATTGGATCATGCATTTCGATGGCTCCAAGATGTTGGCCGGACTAGGGGCTGGCGTCGTTTTGACGTCCCCCACAGGAGACACAGTTCAATACATACTCCAGATTATGTACACAGACTCCAACAATGCATCCGAATATGAGGCCCTTTTACATGGTCTCCGGATGGCAGTATCCATGGGCATTCATCGCCTAGAGGTGCGCGGGGACTCGAACCTCGCAATATCCCAAATAAATGGAGACTTCGATGCCAAGGATCCAAAAATGGCAGCTTACCGCAACGCCGTCCTAAAAATGTCAGCTCGTTTCGAAGGGCTTGAATTTCACCATATAGCCCGGGAAAATAATCTGGCGGCAGATGTCCTGGCACGCATCGGCGCAAAACGCGATGTAGTCCCCCCCCAACATCTTCTTGGAAAGGATGTTCAAGCCATCCGTAGTATGGGAAGGGGAGCCAAACAATAACAGCCCAGACCCAACCGCACTGCCCGACACCGAACATTCTGACACAATCGGAGGCTCTGCCAATGAAATAACACCTTCAGCCCACGTAATAATGGCCGTCATCGCCCCGTGGACAGAACCATTCCTCGCCTACCTTACTAGGCAGGAACTCCCTGAGGACCAAAATGAGGCACGCTGCATAGTGCGGCGATCCAAAGCCTACAAAGTCCACGAAGGAGAGCTTTATAAGAAAAGCACTACCGGAGTCCTTCAAAGGTGCATCTCCGAAGAGGAACGGCGGAACCTCCTGGCTGAAACTCATGCCGGACTCGGCAGTCATCACGCTGCAGCCCGATCCCTTGTAAGCAAGGCCTTCCGTACAGGCTTTTATTGGCCGACGGCCCGGGCAGACGCCCAGGACTTAGTCCAGCGATGCGTCGGTTGCCAGCTCTTTGCAAATCAAAGCCATATACCACCCACCGCCCTCCAAACTATCCCCATTAGTTGGACCTTCGTGGTCTGGGGGCTTGACATGGTTGGACCCCTTAAAGGCGGAACCCACAAGCAAAAATACTTACTGGTCATGGTGGATAAGTTCACCAAATGGATAGAAGCCAAGCCTGTTAAGACGGTCGAATCTGGACCGGTGATAGACTTTATATCCGGGGTTGTACACCGTTACGGCGTCCCCCACAGCATCATCACTGATAACGGCACGAACTTTACGGCCGACGAGGTAAAACTCTGGTGCAAAAACATGGGCATCAAGCTCGATTATGCTTCCGTCTATCACCCACAAACTAATGGCCAGGTCGAACGTGCAAATGGTCTTATCATGAGCGGCATCAAACCCAGATTAGTGTGGTCCCTCAAGGAATCTAACACGCACTGGGTAGAGGAGCTCGACTCCGTACTCTGGGGGGCTGCGGACCACGCGGAATCACACCACCTGATACACACCATTCTTTATGGTGTACGGCGTAGAGGCAGTTTTGCCTTGCGACATAATTCATGACTCACCTCGAATGCGCATGTATGAAGAAAGAGAAGCTGAGCTCGATCGGCAGGATAGTTTGGACGCATTGGAGGAGGAGCGTGACATGGCAAAAGCCTGTTCCGCATTCTATCAACAGCAGGCTCGAAGATACCAAAGCAGAGAAGTACGGGCCAAAAATTACAACGTTGGCGAATTAGTTCTATGCCTGCCGGACAAGAAAAAGGACAAACTCAAGCCCAAGTGGAAAGGTCCCTTCATAATTGACCAAGTCCTGACTGGTGGAGCGTACCGCCTGCGAGATGCATCGGATAACCGACTCGAGCCGAACCCATGGAACGCAGCCCGTCTCCGAAGATTCTATGCCTAGCGCCAGACTCTGTGTTCGTCTCCTTCCTCTGTCCATTTTTTATATACTGTCTGTCTGACATTTCTCTCCTTCTCCCCTTCCTTTCTCTTATAGCCTTTAAAGGCTCATCAAATGATGTGCTATTCGCACTCATTAAACCTGGGGGCTTCTTTTACCAGAAGCTTATTTATACGGGCTTCATGCCCAACACATGTGTGACACTTCCGCATGTACCTTTTATTTCACCATTATATGCATCGATATGACTTAAGTTTTGGCCAAGCTGGGTTGCCTGGCTCCTGTGCTTACCCCAACATTCCCGATTATTCAGCTAGGCGGTAAAGGGAGCACCTCTGCGATTGTTACTGCCGGATCAGCCAGATGTGTACCTCAAACTGGGTGAAGCCGAAAGCTAGCGTTCTTAAGGGAATATTCGGTTGGTGACCTAAAAGATGATCTTTTTACTTATTTATTTATGCGCCCCTAGATGCTTTTTCCTGCGTCTTTTTCACAGAATGGGCATGCACTTTAGGGCATGCCTCCCAGGGAAAGGAACCCCTAACGAAACTATTCTCCCTGGAAGATGTTTTTTACTAACCATGTAATATAACATAACTAGTCGGGCACTTGTCTGTTCATGCACTAATGACCCCTACGCCTGGTCTCCATGCATTCCCCGGTTCTTATATAACCGCATGGGAATTCGGACACACTCCGGATCGTCAAGTCCCGAGGCTGAAGCGAAAAGGTCGGCCATGACAAACGATCTACAATCCGACTAGAAGGCATTATAAATGTCAATTAAATTACATAGTCATTCTGACTGATTGTATTCCTCTTCAATACCATCTAACAGGCTGTCTAATTTACAGTCCTGTTGGGAATACTTTGCGGCCAATTCTACTTGGCCGTATACTAAGCTTACAGGTATCTCCTTCCCATCGGGCCCCACAGGACCGACCTCGCCCATGTGGTTGGGGTCAGCCTTTGTGTACCGCGTCTTCACCATGGCCCAGGCCTCCCTAGCGCCTTGACGGCAGGCCAATATCTTCCACAATCGGAAGCGCCACTGTGCTCCCTTTAGCTTCTCCGCAAGCTCTCCAAGACCTTCGGGCACGGAGATGGATGGCCACAGGGCCTAGGCGACGCCTCGCGTCGCCTTTCGAACTCGCTCGAGCAGTTGCGAGAGCTCGGGAAGAAGGTCACCCGTACAACCGAGCATCTCCTCTGCAGGACGACCTATTAGCACACCTACAGACATTACTCTGTTAGTCGACTTCCCCGCCGAACTTTTTTTTCTCCAAAGGTTCGTTCAAGCACTTACTAAATATGTCGCGCCGAAGTCACTGATTCTCCTTAACGGAGTCTGACGGCTGGGCACGAACATCTTTCAGCTCGACGCCCAGCTTGGTGTTGGCATCTTGGAGATCGTTCTTCTCCCGCCTCACCTTTGTCAGCACCTTCTCACCAGCCTTCAGCTGGCATAGGAGGTGTTGCCTTTCCGGATTCAATCCGGCGCCATCTGCAATTTCATTTGTCAGATTCGCACCCATGCCGTGCTTCGCAAAATACTTATCTTTCAAAGTGTATATTACCAGAGGGGGTCTCCTTGGGCTCCCCTGCCGCGGCTAGTGCGGCCTCAAGTTGGGCTTTGCACTCTTCCAGCTCCTGGGACAGTAGGGAATTCTTTTCTGTAAGAACCTGCATAACATATGATCCTTAAATCAGTTATTCTAACTGTTTCAAGTCTCGGGGGCTACTGGTATATATATATATATATATATATATATATATATATATATATATATATATATATATATATATATATATATATATATATAATTACCAAAATTTTCTTACCCCGTATGTCTTTTACATATTGCTCCGTGGCTCTGGCTAGACCATTTTGAGCGGCACGGAGGTACGCATCTCCCGAATTGAGGGCATCTAATGCCTCTCGGGAGAAACAAGCGTCGCCAAGAATTGTCCGGCGATGCCTATGGTTCATGGCAATCTCCACCTCAGAGTTGGTGGTAGACAACCTGTCCACGTCCTCCGTCGGAGGAGCGTCCGGTGCGCGCCTTGTGTTCGCCTCCGCCTCCGGACCAGGCTTTGGAGCCTGGCTGGTGGAGGCGCAATTGGCAGCCTCTCCGGATATAGTCCGGCGAGGTCTCTTTGTCCTGAAGAGAGCACGAATGTTAACATGCCTTGAAGGTATAACACCTGGGATAAGGGGGCGCGCCATACCTTTGCACTGACGTCTCGATCCGGACTGCACCTCTTTTCTGCCCATGGGGCCCTGCGGCCCCTCGTTGGCTTGTCGCCGCAGGTTCGGCCTCCCGTCTCAAAAACCTCCCCTACAAAGCTCGGCTGTAATCAGGAAACTAAAAACACGAGAGGGCGGACCCCAATTCGGGGTACTGGGACTTCGATCTTAGTTACCTGGGAGGCCGGGATTATCCCTGGGTAATCGGCCGTAATGGCCACCAAGGCATTGTCCTTGCTCAATTGATGAAACACTCCATCAATCAGCTCCACAGATAAGTCCGGATCCTCTTGAGAGGCCGGGTCGAGGGACCGTCCTGGGTCCTTGGGTTGTGGAGGAGGGCTGTTTATTTCTTTAACAGCCTGGCGCAGTTCCTGCGTTAAAGTCGTTAGACTGAATATTTAACGATGGGAATATAAAACGGAGGGGCAAGTAAACCACTTACCCGGCTTGGGGGATTGTACATAGAAAATCCACCCTGCGGGTTGACGCAGAGAAATTCCTCATCTTCTCCCTTGTACAAAGTGGACAAGGTCTTTGTTAGGGCCGCAGCCAAATCCGGTCCCTTACGGCCGTAGCGGGTGGCGTCGTACTCCCCGTTGAAATCCCACATGGGGTGGCCTCTGTACTGTAGCAGCTGCACCCCTCGCATGATGCATGCGGCCATGACCCCGATCATGTTCAGTCCGGAATGAGCTAACAATCTTATCCGGCTCATCAGGTAACGGATGTCCTTGTCACTTTCCCTCTGAGGGCTCCGTGGACGCCAACTTAGGCGCTTCTTTAGTGGAGCACTGTCGAACTCAGGGAGGCCGATCCGGACAGGATCCGGCAGCGGGACGTCCTCTGTGTAAAACCATTCCGAAGGCTAGTCCTCGGACGCCTTCTTTGGGGTTCCGGATAGATATCTAGTCCCGGCGATGCGCCACACTTCGGCTCCGCCCACTTGATATATCGACCCCTTCTGAGAGCGGGGCACAAGGCAGAGTAGCTCTTTCCACAGCCCGAAATGAGCCTCAACACCCAAGAACAGCTCGCAGAGGGCTACGAAGCCCGCGATATGCAATACGGAGGCAGGCGTAAGATTGTGTAGCTAGAGGCCATAGAACTCCAGGAGCCCCCGGAGAAACGGATGGATTGGAAATACGAGCCCTCTTATTAAATAAGGGACGACGCATACCCGCTCTCCTTTGGAGGGATTAGGGGCACTCTCCGCTTGCTCTCCGCCATTATAGATGGCAAGACCGGCTCGAACCGGGACCATATAGGCCGGGGGAGAAATCCCTTGGTCTGGAGCGTCACTAGCTCGCTATGCGGGATGGAACATCTCTCCCAATATCCAGGTTGAGGGCTGGAGGGGCGAAAGGAGGAGTTACGACGGCTGGCCATGGTGGTATGGACCTTTGTCGGATGCGCTCTAATGAACACTCGCGAAGGAGAGAAGGTGCGGTTCGGATCTAAATCCTCGTCCCCTTAAATGGGCGGCTCATTTACACGGCTAGGGGTGTGGATGTAAAAACACTCAGACTTTTCATATTCGTTTGACACATGGGAGACGGCCATTATTGGGCGTAGAAGCCGAGGAGCGCAACATTTACAAGAAACCGGACTTTATCCGACAGGTACACGGAATTTGAAGGAGAACTCGCCTTGCAATGCCGAAGACAAACTGCGCGCCGGACTCATCGTCATTGAAGCTTGGTTCGGGGGCTACTGAGGGAGTCCTGGATTAGGGGGTGTCCGGATGGCCGGACTATACCTTCAGCCGGACTCCTGGACTATGAAGATACAAGATTGAAGACTTCGTCCAGTGTCCGGAAGGGACTTTCCTTGGCATGGAAGGCAAGCTTGGCGATACGGATATGTAGATCTCCTACCATTGTAACCGACTTTGTGTAACCCTAACCCTCTCCGGTGTCTATATAAACCGGAGGGTTTTAGTCTGTAGGACGACATACAGAACAACAATCATACCATAGGCTAGCTTCTAGGGTTTAGCATCTCCGATCTCGTGGTAGATCTACTCTTGTACTACCCATATCATCAATATTAATCAAGCAGGACGTAGGGTTTTACCTCCATCAAGAGGGCCCGAACCTGGGTAAAACTTCGTGTCCCTTGCCTCCTGTTACCATCCGGCCTAGACGCACAGTTCGGGACCCCCTACCCGAGATCCACCGGTTTTGACACCGACAAAGGGAAATACAAATTTCCTTCGTCTTTTGTCCTTGAGCTCTTGACAAACCAATGCACTATACGGTTGTCCGGGCACTCCACCCCAGAGCTCTCACCAAGCGTCGTTCATGCCACCGTGCCGCACACTAACCGGTAAGGAAGTGATGACATCCCACCGCGCCGAGTTCCTCGCCGCCCACGACCGCACACAAAATGGTAGGGTATCGATGGCATCCCACCGTGCCGAGTTCATCGTCGCTCGCGACCTCACACCTACGTGGGCGGACTTTGAAGCTGCCAATGTCAAATGGGTGGTAGAGCAAGAGGCGGCCAAAGCTGCATAGAGGGAGCAGAAAAGGCAGAAAGCACTCAAGAAAAGATAGGCCCACCTCCGCAAGAAAGAAGAGGATGCACACGCTGCTATGGAGAGCTCGGCGGAGATCCAAGCACGGTGGGGTGTCACCGACAAAGCCGGGAAGGAGAATGATGGCGTCTGGCCAACATGTGAGAAGTAGTAGTACTAGTAGTTAGTGTGTGTGTCTGTGTCGCCGTATGTTTGTTTAATTAATTATGAGCATGTACAAGTACTAGTTACGTACTACTGTAGTTTTTAGAGCAAATTACCAATACATTAGCCTAGACTCAATGGAAAAATTCATATCCTATGCATCAAATGGCATCTCTTTCTCTATAGGAATTGAGATGCATGTCATCTCACTTCCTATGATTTTCATATTCCTATAAAATTCCTATCCTATGAACCAAAGGAGGCCTCTACTGGAGTATAGTACTACTGTAGCTAGCAGTACTCCTGGTACAGTAATTTTCTTTTCAAGAAGCGAAATTCAACGAAGTCATGATGGTTCCTTCGTCCGACCAACTTCACAGTGGGAAAGGTTGGGCCTAGGATTTGACGGCTCATTAGACATTATTACTGCTGCGCGATGACCGGGGTGACTCCCCCTTGGAGTTCTGCGTGCATGGCAAGTCGACCAGGATGGTCGATGTCCCACATGTCGGCAAATGGAAGTATTATTTCCGATATCAAGGAGCAAGGAAACCGTGTGGTATAGTATCACTGTTGATTTATATTTATTTTTTATTTTTGATGAAAGCTAGTGTTTCAACTCTTACAATGAAGGAGTGCCAAACACGACACGTGCTGGAAGTCTCAGCGAAAGGAGTGGGACATGAACAACGTGGTAGAGTGTCTCCACTTCTTCCGCTTCTAGGCCGGAGACCACATGTAGTAGTACTAGTGGTATGAATGATACAAAGTGTGACCCGGAGAGAAAGACACGTCTAGTTGGAAGGTCTCGGGCCATACACATAAACATATATAAAACCTAATATGTGCCTCCAATTAATATAGTAGTAGAGTACTTAGGCACGTACATCATAACATCACCGTGCATTGCACGTAAAACATTTAGTGGTAGTAAGACACAAATGCCTATATGCCACGCATGTTGATACTATTTGTGCCTTTCTACTTCACTTACTGCACTACATTACTCAGGTTTGTACGCCCACAACTGGGTACATGTCCGTCTCGTAGTTCCAGTCCCACGTGTTCTTCATAGATGGCACGATCCATAACGGTGGGCAACGGGAGTCCATATCATTGCAGCTTCTTAGTGTGGCTTCCCACGATGGAGACACATCCAAACTATGACCAGCCTCGACGCGGAGCTGTCACGTGAACTACGAAGCGGTGCTCCCTCGGTCGTCGCTCTGCTTCAAAGCCGGCACCAGTGAGAGGTCGCCTCCGCTCTGGTCGGGCATTAATGTGGCACTGACGCTCCGGGGCAACGCTGACTGTTTCACGCGGGAAGCGCGCACCAGCAAGGGAGGGGGTTTGGGTCGGCCAGGGCGGTCAGACGCGGGCGTGGTGGTGGTATTGATTTTGAACCATTTCAGGTGTAGTACTGGTAGTTTGCAAAACTACTCAATTATTGCACTCAGTTTCCTATGAAATCGTGGTAAAAACGTTACTTGCAATGCATGCATGCGTAACAAATATAAATGACAAATGAAAAACTAGTACATACATGCAATGATTTAATGGACACTGTAATCTCAACATGTGATGGGGAGCTCTAAATTTGAATTTGAAACTTATAAAACAAAAAAATCAAAACAAATAAACTGGAAGAGAGGGAGTATACCGTAGGATTATTCCATATGAAACAAGTCCCCTGGTTTGTCACCGCAAAGATGCGGTTAGAAAGGAGCACAACATCTTCATACTCGTACGGCAACAAATCGGCCCCAGACAGCATGGTCCACCTTTGACCGCCATGTGCAGGGTTCGTGAAAGCAATCGCGATGTCGAACACCGCGATGAGAGTGTAATTTTGGTTGGCGGACGACCTTATCGGGGCTTCTGGGATTGCTATCTTCTTCAATCTCACCGTGGTTCCATCATACCAATTCAGGCGGTGGCCCGTTGCGTGGATGATCCCAATGTTGGACAAAGGTTCTACCGGAATGGTGTCACCATTGTAAATGTTGTGCAAATTGATGTTGGTACCCTCCCGTACATATGCAAGCCAATCTCCACTAGCACCAAGCCTAACCTGTGAAATAGTGGGCAGCGGGGGAATTAGGAAATGGACACGGAAGTAGTCTTTAGAATGCATTTACTATGTGATCAAACTCATCACTTACCTACTCATCGGACAAAATCCAAGTGCCCCTCAATGCCGGCATCTCAAGGGGCGTCAACTTGCAACTACGACCATGCCGCACTGGAGAGACCCCCAAGGAAACATCCTCGTGCATTGCACGTAACATCAAGATGCATTTGTATAAGTAGTTTATCTTATGATAGAAAAGGATGAATGAGGGAAGGCCTTATTTGAAAATGTGGAGAGGGGTGTGGGTATCTTTTTGCAAAATTGCCATAGTTTTCTTCCTATCCGTTAGATATAAATTGGACAGCCTATATTGCAGGATGGTAGGCACACCATCATCACCAACTCTATTTTTTATCTATGGTGATGACGGTGTGCCTACCATCTAATAATATAGACCGTCCGATCTATAGCCGACGGATAGAAAGCAAACTATGCCAATTTTACAAAAGATACCTACACACCTCTCCACATTTACAGATAAGGCCTTGCCTCGTTCATCCTTATCTCCCACAAGATAAACTACTCACACAAATGCATCTTGATGTTCCGTGCAACGCATTGGCATCTTGCTAGTTAGAGTAGTAGAAGAGAGATAGAGATAGATAGATAGATTATTATTATAAGAGTAGAGATAGAGATTAGGGAGCTGGCGGGTGGTTCGTTGTACGACACGTTCACGTCCATCCACTAGCCCGGAATTAAAGCATGCACGACATTTACAGCGACTGGGATTAGTTTTTTTCTGGGCGCATGGACCAACCGGACTAGCGGGCCTGGTCGCTCTTTTTCGAGCACGCCTTCGACAAGTATGTGTGTGACATGCGTGCACGCAAATCTTGCATGACCAAACCGTGCGAAGTGGAGCGGTAGGCTGTCGAACTACATCCTGCATGTTGTAGCCATGTCATCCACATGCAACCAAAAGGCCAACTCATACTCCGCTGGACTATACTGTACAACTATGCATTTTTTGGCACAAACATTCCTTGGAGCTCGTGCTGGAACTAGCGTACTCCACAACCTGCTTCCCTTCTCCTTCCTCTTCCACCGCCCGCGCACGTCCGCGGGAAGTGACCGGTCAACCCTTATATAGGAGTGCTAGCACAGAAAGATGCATGCATGACCACTAAAATTTCCTTTCTCTTATCTCTATATAATAAATATGGCGTGAAACTCAAAGCCTTTTAAGTCTGAGTATAATGGGAATCATCGTCCTCCTCCGGCTCCGCTTCGCCCGCGTCATCCTCCTCCTGTTCTGGCTCCGAGTCATCGTTCTCCTCCTCCGGCTTTGCATGTTGCTCTGCCTCGAACACCTCCTCGTCTGGCTCCGGCTAGTCCGGACTCCAGAGGCAGGGCGGCTGTGCTCCGAGCTTCGAGCCGCCTCCAGATTAAAGCGCCGCTCCGGCGGGAGTATGGCGTATGTCGTTACCTTCGGCCGAGCGATGGCTATCGGGCGACAGCAACCAGAGAAGAGGCGGCGGGAGGGCAATGAATGCAGCTACTGTTTGGGTTCACCGTCCGGCTTAAATAAATGCGCACCATCATGTGTACCTGCGGGTGCACAAATTGTATCATACGGGTCTGCTTAAGGGGGGCGTCACGTAATTGGTATGTGTGTGAGGTTTTGAGAGACAGAGTGCATGTGTGCAACTCTACTCTTCGGACATGTACTCAACCTTTTGCATCGGGATATAAGTATAATGGTACTACACTTTAGCTAGTGATTTACGTGGCCATGTTAACGTGGCTGTATAAAAAAATGTCACTTCTTGCTCGTGATTTGCGTGATATAATTATGATAAGTTTGCTAACTACTAAAGTAAAGTGGAATTTGTCCATGTTATACAAGTAAATCAAGGTGATTGTTTATCATACGGGTAAGGTTGGACAAAGGGTGGTAGGAACAAATGCTCCCCCTAGAGCATGTGTGTGTGAGATGGAGTCTTAGTGTGTGTGTGTGTGTGTGTGTGTGTCTGGGTGTGGGTGGGTGCATGCGTGCGTGTGTGCGTGTGCAGTGAAGTCTTCGGTGGCGAAAGTAATTTAAGTGTGTGTGGCTTCATCGTAGAGAGGTGATGTGTATGGCAAAGGCCACCAACGAGGGGGTGCGAGAGAGGAGGCCCGTAGAGAGGGAAGATAAGGCGGGTGCGCATGAGAGGAGTCGACATCGAGAGAACATGTCTGTTCGAGAGACGCCGAGGAAGACTACTATATATCAATGGTGCATGTAGGTGGGAATTAAACGAAGGGATGGTCTTATTGGTTTCAGGGATATAGGGGAAGAGTGAGAGAGGGGGTAGCTAGAAGGAGATTGTTACGTGTGAGTGTGTGTTTTACCCATCCAAGTGGAAGTTATGTGCACACAAGAAGAGAATGATTCGATGTGGGGTTAGGGCTGAGGGTAATTAACTATGTATGGAGACATAGGAGACCATGAACATGCATGTGTGAGAGGTATACATGTATACGTGGGATGTGTGTGTGCGCAAGCGCATGATCGAGATAAAAGAAAGAAGACATAAGTCATATGATCAACGACATGGGAGAGACGGATCAGTATGACAATATGCATGCATATGAGAGTGCAGGGAAGAAGGCCCGGTAATTGAGCATGTGTTTTTGTCTTTAAGAGATAGTGGCGTGGGCTGGAGCATGCATCTATGGCGAGCAGAGGGAGTGAGACACAACGATTGTGCAAAAGAGATCAACCTATAGATGCGTGTATGGATAGACATATATAGTGTGCGTGATAGGAAGCAAGAGTGCGTGCGAGACAGAAATGTTGACCGAGAAACTACAGACAGATAGAGAGATAGAGATGCGAGCTAGAGGGACATCGGCTAGTTTGGGTGTTGGAGATGACCTCCGAGTGGTTCAGAGGATGAAGTTATGTGTGTGTGGGAAAGATAAAAAGAGGGTGCATGACTGCATGTAGAGAGAAACATATATAGTGTGCATGATAGGAAGCAAGAGTGAGAGCGAGAAAGAAGGTTGACGGAGAAACCGATAAATAGAAAGATAAAGATGCTAGCTAGTGTGTGTGTGTGTGTGTGTGTTAGAGATAAGAGTCGAGTGGATCAGAAGGTTGAGTTATGTGTGTGGGTGTTAGAGAGATAGAGAGAGGGTGCATGTGAGTCACATACAAACAAATATCAGAGAGAAATGAGATCCCGAGAGACGGAGTTTTGTGTTTGCGAGAGAGAAAGATATTTCACAACGAGAGTGATAGCTAGAGAGACATATCAGGGAACGCGAGATATCTCTAGGGAGAGAGGGAGTGTGTGTGAGCGACATACAAGAGAATGGTGGAGAGATACGAGACCCTGGGAGACAGAGTCTATGTTTGTGTGTGAGAAAGAGATATTTAAGAGGAAGAGTAATAGCTTCTCATACCTAAGGAGCGGAAGACATCTCTGTGTGAGAGGGGGGGTGCGAGTGGCACACAGGGGAATAGTAGAGAGAAATGAGACCCTGGGAGACGAAGTTTGTGTTCGTGTGAGAGAAAGAGATTTCACAGGGAGAATCATAGTTAGAGACACATAGCAGGGAGCGAGATATACTTAGAGAGAGATAGAGTGAAGGTCGAGGGAGAGAGTACCATCAGTGTATTACGAAGATAAAAGATCATTGTCGACATATAAGTAACACGAGAGATACCCGAGAGATGATGAAGGCGTATATGTCTAGAGAGAGATATAAGCATGAGTGATAGCTATATGAGACGAATATCTGGATTAAAGGGGATTCAAATATTTAAACTAGAGATCACGACGTCGATAATATCATAACGAAAATTGGTGTATCAAACATGCATATTCATTTGAATTTGGGGACATGTGTAATGTTATATAGTTTATCAATATTAGTGATCCATAAATTCTTTAATTAGAGACAATGCATGGTTTATATGCAATTAATGTCTAAACGGGACATTAATTGGAGACAGTTAGCGAGGAATGCATACATTGGATTTCAACATAAAGTGGTTTCAAATATTTGAAAATCGAAATTAAGATGGATCAAACCTTACGAATCTGAGATCATGCCATTTGTAAACCATATTTATGTATGAAGGGTGTTGTGCTTTTGAAAGTATATATAAAAAATAATGTATATAGAATTTTATTCCAATCGAAAATGGATCCTGCCTGAACTAAAATAGAATACAAACTGGATTCGAATTGAGTTGGCATGGTAAACATGCATTCTTTCTCTGCAAAATTTTAAACGAAGCGGGGTAAGTCGTAGTAATCGCCCGAAACCAAAATCTATGAGATGGAAATTACTGCCTATCACTGACACGCAAAGTCTATCGGCTCGATTTCTATAGGTTTAAATAGGGGTAGGCTTGTAATTTCACTCAAACATGACATAACCGCCTCTGCCTCTCACCTCCCCAGATTCATACACAGTGGGCGCCAAAACACAGTTTCTCCTCAGCCAAAATCGCCTCTGACCTCCCTCCCCAATTCATACATGGTGGGCACTAAAACAAACTCTCGTCAGCCGAAATCTCCGTCGACAAATATGTCGGATTTCGGGTTCCGGCAGACCCTTGAGGTTCGAACACTGGGGTGCGCGCGGAGATTTCGCCCCCTACCTACCTGCACCCCTCCGCCATGCTAGGATCTAAACTAAGGAAAGAACAACACAAGAGACACAGGGTTTGTACTGGTTCGGGCCACCGTTGTGGTGTAATACCCTACTCCAGTGTGTGGTGTGGTGGATTGCCTCTTGGGCTGATGATGATGAACAATACAAGGGAGAACAGCCTCGCGAGGGTCTGTTCTTGGCTGGGGCGATGAACTGCTCGGTGGAGTTCAGTCACCTTTTTCTCTCTCTCTGCTTTCCTCCAACTGACCGACCCTGATTTCGACCCCAGCTTGTTTCTGGGTTGGCTGATTCTCGATCCTCCCTACCCTGGGGGTGGCTAGTCCTATTTATAGAGGCCCTGGTCCTCTCCCCAAATATTGAGCGGGAAGGGAGCCAACAATGGAGGGCTAATTTGAAGGGGGACAGCAAGTATCAGCTATCCTGACAAAAGCAGTCTTCGCCTATGCAAAGCTCTGGTGATGACGCCGTCTTGGGCTCTACGGTGACCTCCATCTCGTAGTCCTCCTGGTATTGGTCTCGTTGCACCGAAATGGCAACCTTTGCTTGATGCCTCGGTACTCCATGGCTGCGCTTGCCCCCATTGCACCAAAGAGGGAAGGAGGACGCTGCGCGGGCTGGCACCCGCCTGGCGCCCTGAGTCGTCATGGCTTGCATCACGGGCACCTCGTGAGGTACCCCGCCTTGATCTCTCCGCCTCCTCGTGAGCCAGCCTAACGAGGCCGTGCCTGAGGAAGCTCCGCGTCGTCCGCCCCGCGAGGCTTGGCCCCTCGCGAGGGTCTTGGGTTTGTGTTGGTGAAGACGGGCCGTGCTGGGCCCCCCTTTGAGCGACGCCGCAGGCCGCAGGCAGGCAAGTCTGGGGACCCCCGTTCCCAGAACGCCGACAGTAGCCCTCGGGCCCAAGGCGCGCCCGGGCTTGGCCGTGCAGGGAGGCGGAAGGGCAAGAGCGAAGCGCCGTGGGCCCTAACAGCCTGCGGCCTTGGGCACCGCGTGGTGGTGACTGGACGTGGGTGCCTTAGCAACCGCGCGAGTTGATAAAGGAGTGCCATCCGCCTAGGCCCTGCTTCTTGCTTTCTCTGGTTGCTGTTCAGATCCCCTTTCTTGCGCCTCTCCTTCCTTCCTCCGAGATTTCCAGATCTGCTCTGATCGCGCGACCTAGGGAGCCATGGCGCCTCGTCAGTCCCCGGCCGCAGCTTGGTACTCGTCTGCCCTGGACTCGCCGAACGTGTCGGAGGCGGGCCTTGCCCGGTTGTGCCGGATGGCGACGGCATGGGGCATCGACGGGGCGAAGGTGTTCAAGGCAGGCTCCGCCACCCCTGAGGGTCAAAGGAGCACCTTCTATCCGCTCTTCATAAGTGCCATTGTTGTTGGCCTAGTGCCTCCCTTCTCCGAGTTCTTCTTCTCTGTCCTCCGCCATTACAAGCTACAGGCTCTGCATCTCCATCCCAACTCCGTCCTTCTCCTGGCAATCTTTGCTTATTATTGCGAAGCACACGTTGGGGTGCATCCCTCAGTGGCCTTGCTGCGCCACTACTTCTACCTCCGGACCTCTCGTGGGACTGCTTCCGCATGCGCGAGCTTCGTCGCGTACGGCGGCGCCATTGCCATCTCAAACTCTGGGAAGAGGATTGAGGGCTTCAGGAGCAAGTGGATCTTGGTGGATGCTGGGCGCATCCACCCTCGGCTGATCCTGCCCACGGAGCAGCCCACGAGCTCCAGCGACTGGGGTCGAGCGGAGCTCGCGGATCCCCGCGCGAAGATGGTGTTGGAGAAGATGGATGCGGATCTGAGGCCGACCGACATGGCGGCGGCGAAGCTGACTGGCACGTCGCTGCTGAGGGAGTTCCTGGAGCACCGGCTGGCTCCGCTTCGGCAGTACTCGCTTCCAATGTGGAGGCCCCATCCGAGCCCCGCGGCCTTGGCCGACAGAGACCTGGCTGCGGTTCTCCAATCTCTGGTCAGGGGCAATGTGGCGAGGCTGGAGGGCGCTCCTACGCCCTTGTTCCTCCGCAACGACTGGGAGAGGGTGGTGAAGTACATGCCCGTCTTCAACGGGGATGGGCCAGTGCCCTTGGAAGCTCCCGAGGAACCGGTGGACGTGCCCTCCAGCGACTCCAGCAAAGAGGAAGAAGGAGGGGAGCAAGGAAAAGGGCCTGACTCCGAGGCGATTGACGGAGAGTCGGGGGCTCCCCTCCCCCGGTGCAGGTCCTGCGTTCTCCGCCTCTCTTCGAATGATGACGACGAGGATGACAACGAAGACGACGATGAGCAGGACGGCGGGAGCTCACCCCCGATCCCGAAGAAGGACAGGACCGGGCTAATCTCCCGCGGGTCTCCCCCGGCCCCGGGGCGAACCGCAGACGCACCTTCCACCTCCAAGCTTCCCAAGGTTGACCCTTCCAGCCGGCTTTCAGGCTTCAAATTTGGCCGGAGGCCGCTTGAGCTCACTGGCGATGACCCGTAAGCATTCGATTCTTGTCTTTATCTCTTGCTCTACTTCTGAGGCTTGACGTCCGCATCTTTGGATAGGTTGGTGCCCGCAGCAAAGAAGCCGAAGGGGGCTCCCGAGGTTCCATCCGTGGCGGCGCTTCTGCCCGCGAAGGAGGGTGACCGCGACGCACAGGCTTCTCCTGCCCGGCCGTCCTCGCGAGGTTTGGCTGAGCCGGCTGGGGCGAGCTCAGCCCTCACGGCCCAAGTGGCTCCCAAGGTGCTCTTGCCTGCCACCGCCACTACAGCTCTCGGGGCGTGGCAGACTCCGCCTCAGGATGTTGCGGCTGTGCTGCCGCCTTCTCCTCCTACTCCATCGGCCGCTGTCTCTCCGACTACTTCTGCCGTTCTGGATCGTGCTGTTGCTGAGCTGGACCGACTGCGGCAGGATCTTCTTGGCGCCGACCCCCGCTTGCTGGCCGGGTGTTTGGAGCTGGCTTCTGGATGGGTTCGCTCCGACGCCTCGATTCGGGCAGCGCTGGTCCAGGCCTCGACGGCATGCGACGAGGAGAAGCATGCCGTCCTGGAGGCGAAGGCTGCTCATGATGCAGCCCTGGGGGAGGTGGTCGGCGTCTGCGGTCGCTGCAAGGCGCTGGAGGACGAGCTGCAAGGTTTGCGGGATCAGCTCGCGAAAGAGGTCCGCCTTCGCCAAGAGCAGGAAGAGGGCGTGAAGGCTCGCGAGGCAGCCGTCGAGGGCCGGGAGGCCAAGCTCAGGAAGCGCCGTGACCGCCTAGGCGCGCTGGAGCAGGAGTTGGGGCGAGGAAGGCCGAGCTGGACGGCAAGGCCCTGGTTCTTGCCGAGGACCGCGCGGCCATCACGGAGTTGGAGGCGAAGGCTCGCTCCTCGCTGAGGACGCTTTATGACAGCGGCCTAGAGAGCCCGCTGGCTGGCGCCGAGGACGGCCTCGCCAAGCTGCTTCCCTTCCTGGTTCACGCTCTTGAAGATGTCGCCCTTGGCCTTGGCCCCACGGCCAAGGCCGAGGCGCGTGTCCTGTCTTCTGCAGCACTGACGCGGGTCCTCACCCACATCTACCTTCGCGATCCCGGTGTCGACCTCGATAGCCTGCTGGAGCCAGTGAGTGGTGAGCGTGCCGCTGCCGCTGCCGAGGCCGTGAAGGGTCGCGCGGAGGCTCTGCTGGGGAAGTTCCGGGCCTTCAGCACCAAGCCGGAGCAAGGCGCTGCCAACCCTGCTGCTCCGTGAGGCGAACCCGCTCTGTGCTGCTCCCCTGCCGCCAAGTGACTCCGTCGTGGCTCCTGTCCTGCTTTTAATTCCTGCACACGTATCATGCCTCGGGGAGGCGTTTAAACTTGCGTTTGGCATTGAGATAATAGTGTGGACTGTAATATTTGCTTTTGAATTCCTTGAAATTAGCGCTTTTCCTTCCTACTTGCTTATGTTCTACACCGGCAGAGCCCGGCCCCGCGCGCACCTCACCCAGCAATAGTCCCGACCGGAAACCAGGACGGGACCAAGGAGTGAGGGGCTACGTGACAAGATAGGCTCCTGAGTCGCGATGCTCAGGAGTCCCCCTTGGCGCACGAATAGCAAGTAGGGAGGTGTGATGCGGGTGGATCTACCGTTCTACGTCTGCAGAGCCCGGCCGCGCGCGTGCCTCACCCAGCGATGGTCCCGACCGGAAACCAGGACGGGGCCACGGAGTGAGGGGCTACGTGACCAGTTAGGCTCCTGAGTCGCGATGCTCAGGAGTCCCCCTTGACGCTCAAACGGCCTTCGTACCTTGGCTCCGCTCGGGTAGAGACACACGACGAACCAGGCCCGGGGGGGACCTGGTAGGGCGGCGTGCGTCTGGGTGTGACCCAGGCGCAGCCCCTGTGCCCAGCCCCCTCGCGCGGCACTCCCGAGGGGAGGCGTTACAATGAGGCTAGACACTGAGCTCTGGGCTCCCTGAGGTTGATGCGGCCCGAGGGCCACCCTTAGTTGTTTATCACCAGCGTGGAGCATAGTGCTACCGTATGCGTACGGGCATAGCCGCTCCTCGGCAGTGTCGTCGGCCAGTGCGGAGCATGGTGCTTCCACTGGTACGTGGGAGGGGGCCCCCTCCGGGAGGAGCCCCTGGGGCGTGTACAGCCCCGCCATGACACGTGGCTGGCACGGTAGGGCCTGGCGAGCTGTATCTAGGCACCCGTGAGCCAGCGCGGGACTCACGGGGCCCTACCTCTAGGCGGGTTGCTCCTGGCACTGGGCCTTATCTTGTGATGTGTCCCTGCAAATTTGGTTAGATGTCGGCACTCTACGTCCTCGGGTCCAGGCCCTCGAGCTGGTCTCAGCCGTCGCTGGTATGCCAGGTCGCGATGCCATGGACAAGGCCAGAGGGTGAGGGCTGAAGAGCCAATAAGAGCCCTGAGTCGCGATGCTCAGGTACCCCCCCCCCTTTAACATGCAAGTGGTCGGCATGGAGGAGAAGAGGTGCTGTGGACCGGCATCAAATAATCAAGCATGATGGGTCTAACGCATAATCGGAAATAAACGCAAATGGGATACATGCCACTGGGCCTGGCCCGAGCGGCTTGGGGACATGCAGCCTAAGGGGCGCCCCCAACAAGGTAAGCTAACAACATGGAATAAAGGGATACACGCTGCAGGGACGGACCCACGCGACCTGGGAATAATGCAGCCCTGGGGGCGCTCCCAGCTGGAAGTAAAACTCGAAAGACGTCACCTGATGATGTTGAGGACGAAGGGGTGTTGGTGTAGCAGGCTCGATGGGCTGCGGGAGCCGATCCTCACGAGCCCCCAGGCCCAGGGGCCTCGAGAGGCTCCGGAGGCGCTGTCGGCTCCTCGCGGGCCATCTCCATCTCTGCCAGGGCTGTGAGACGCCTGGCCTCTCGTGCCTCCGTGATGCCCCTCATGAGGCGCTGGTACGCGTCAGCCGCGTTCGGCAAGCCGTAAGGCATCCGAACGTAGCTGTGGGGTGGACCTCCGCAGCGCCCCACTCGCGAGGGCCAAAGGCGCTCCAGAGAGGCGACCCGGTTGAGCCCTGGTATGTCGATGCAGACGCGCAGCCCACCATCCTCGCCTGGATGGGGGGCCACTGCTGGCAAGCGACGACCGCCTTTCATGACTCTTGCCTCCTGTAGCTCCTGAATGGCCTTGCTGACGAACTCCTGAGGATCTGGATCTCCTTGCCTTGCTCCTTCTCGAGGGAAACGTGCTTCAAAACACGCCTCCATGTGGTGCCCAAGCGCCTCCCTCGTGACCCTAGCCAGGTCGGTGGCCCTCCAGGGGTGAGCCCCCGAGCCCTACCTGAGGAGGGCGCCAGGCGTGCTTTCCTATGCGATGGAGGGAGGCTCCCCCTGGGCAGGCGCGGGCCCAGAGGGGCCTGCCTCCTGAGTGGTCGGGCCGGATGATGTCTTCTTCTTCTCGGGGGTGGTCTCGGGAGGCCTCCTGCTTCCACGATCCGGGTCTTCCAGTGACGCGGCCTAAAAGGCTCGTTCCAGGGAACACACCGCATCCTTCTCTTCACAAGGCACCGTGATGACTCCGCCGCTTCCTGGCATCTTGAGGACGTTGTAGCCGTGGTGAGTTACGGACATGAACTTGGCCAGCGCTGGGTACCCAAGGATAGTGTTGTATGGCAGGCGAATGTGAGCGACGTCGAAGTCGATGAGCTCGATGCGGTAGTTGTCGCGTGCCCCGAAGGTGACAGGGAGGCGGACCTGCCCAATCCGGACCGTGGAGCCGTCAGTGATACCGGAGAAGGGCTTGGTTGGCTGAAGCTGGCTGTAGGGCACTTGGAGGTTGTTGAACGTCTCCACGGACAGGACGTTGAGCCCTGCCCCTCCATCGATGAGGGTCTTGGTGACCACCACGTTGCTGATGATTGGGGAACAAAGCATCGAGAGGACTCCGGCTGTAGCCGCACACTTGAGCTTATCTGCTGAGCTGAACGTGATGGCGCACGTCGACTACCTGAGGGGGCATGTGGCTTCGAGCCTGGGGAGGACTGCATTCACCTCGCAGGCGAACTGCTTGAAGATGCGCTGAGAGGCTGGGGCTTGTGCTCCGGCCAAGATGCAGGCGATCGCGCGCGGCTCCTGGAAGCCCCCAGCCTCCTCGTCCAGGTGGCAGTCCTTGTTTCTCCTTGGCTGCGGCGGCAGCGGTGGGAGGCCTGTGTTGCCTTGCGGGCGATCCTCGCGAGGCTGATCCCTCCAGTCTCCCTCGTGAGGCTGATCCCTCCATCCTCTCTCGCGAGGCGGGTCTTGCCAGCGATCCTCGCGAGGTTGGTCGCGCCACCCTTGGCACGGCCCACGGTCTTCCTAGCGCCCTGCGTTTCTTCCTCCTCCTCGGCCGTAGCCCCGGTCACTGCGGTCGGGGCGACGCCCGATCCTTCCTTCTCACACGGCTCGGAGTTCTTGACATTCGTTGGTGTTGTGGGTGTGCAGGTCGTGGTACACACAGTACCGGCTGCCCTTGGAGGGTTCGGGCTGATCTCTGCCCCGCTTGGTGTCTAGTTCTGCCGCGAGCACGGCATCCCCCTTGCGCTTCACATCCTTGGCCTTGGGCTTCTTCTCTTCTGGGTCCGCGGCAGGTAGCTCGAGGAGGGAGAGACGCCCTTCCTCAGCCATGCCGCACTTGTTTGCCAAGTTAAACATCTCCAAGGAAGTGCACAGGTCTTCATCCATCGCCAGCTCCTCCTTCATCTTGACATCGCGCATGCCGTCGGAGAAGGCCGAGATGATGGCCTCCTCAGTCACCTTGGGAATCTTGAGGCGTGCGTTGCTGAAGCGCTGGATGTACTTCTGCAGGGTTTCCCCAGGCTGTTGCTTGATGCGGCGCATGTCGCTCACGGCGGGTGGCCGGTCGCGAGTGCCTTGGAAGTTGGCAATGAAGCGGGTGCGCATCTCCTCCCAGGAGGAGATTGTTCCTGGAGCCAGGTGCGGCCCCGTCCTTGAGTGCCATGGGGAACCAGTTCTCGATGACCTTCTCGTCTCCGTTGGCAGCTTCGATGCCTAGCTCATAGAGCTGGAGGAACTCTGCAGGGTCAGCCGTGCCGTCGTAGCGAGGAGGCAGGTCTGGCTTGAACTTGCCGGGCCACGCTACGCTGCGTAGTTTGATGGTGAAGGCGCGGCAGCCTGCGGTGGCCACGGGAGGCCTTGGGTGACGGGGAGCCTGGTCTTGCATGTCCCCACGCGCTGCAGCTGGGAGCAGCGCGGGGTCTTGACGCGCGGGAGCAGGAGCATGGTCGTGACGTGCTGGAGCAAGGAGCGCCAGGGCAGCTTCTTGCGGGCGAGGGACTTCCTGGCAGCTCTGCTCTTGCCGCGTTGGCGCCTGACGGAGCGGGTTCCACCCAGGGGCCACGTGTCTTGGGGCCATGGCGTCTTCTTGAGGAGGAGGCGGTCGGGGCACCGCCGGAGCCTCGTCGCCCATGCGGGGCGGGATGCGGTGCAGTGGAACGGACGGTGCAGGAGAGCCCCCTGCGGCGCGTACGAGCTCGGTGACGCGATCGAGCCATTCTTCGTAGACGTCGTCGACGGGACGGTAGCGCAGGAGCTCGTTTGCCGCGATGAGTGCAGCTCGAGCCTCCATGGGCGCGCGGAGCGCGCGGGACGAAGAACCAGCTGGGGTGAGCGAGGGAGTTGCGGTGCGGCCGTCTTGCCGCACGGACGGATGCTGGGATGATGCTTGCTGCCCATCCCTCGCCGGGCCGGTGGCGGCGTTGACGACAGGTGACGGGGAATGGCGTGGATGCCCGCCGACAGGGGCTGTCTGGGCGACGCGGGAAGCGAGTGCGGCCCGGCGCTCGGCGCGGGCCCGACGAGCGTCACACATGGGCATGATGGTCGGACGAGAACGGGGCGGTGGAAGACGAATTCCGGCGCACCCCTACCTGGCGCGCCAAATGTCGGATTTCGGGTTCCGGCAGACCCTTGAGGTTCGAACACTGGGGTGCGCGTGGAGATTTCGCCCCCTACCTACTTGCACCCCTCCGCCATGCTAGGATCTAAACTAAGGAAAGAACAACACAAGAGACACAGGGTTTATACTAGTTTGGGCCACCGTTGTGGTGTAATACCCTACTCCAGTATGTGGTGTGGTGGATTGCCTCTTGGGCTGATGATGATGAACAATACAAGGGAGAACAGCCTCGCGAGGGTCTGTTCTTGGCTGGGGCGATGAACTGCTCGGTGGAGTTCAGTCACCTTTTTCTCTCTCTCTGCTTTCCTCCAACTGACCGACCCTGATTTCGACCCCAGCTTGTTTCTGGGTTGGCTGATTCTCGATCCTCCCTACCCTGGGGGTGGCTAGTCCTATTTATAGAGGCCCTGGTCCTCTCCCCAAATATTGAGCGGGAAGGGAGCCAACAATGGAGGGCTAATTTGAAGGGGGACAGCAAGTATCAGCTATCCTGACAAAAGCAGTCTTCGCCTGTGCAAAGCTCTGGTGATGACGCCATCTTGGGCTCCACGATGACCTCCGTCTCGTAGTCCTCCTGGTCTTGGTCTCGTTGCACCGAAATGGCAACCTTTGCCTGATGCCTCGGTACTCCGCGGCTGCGCTTGCCCCCTTTGCACCAAAGAGGGAAGGAGGACGCTGCGCGGGCTGGCACCCGCCTGGCACCATGAGTCGTCATGGCTTGCGTCACGGGCACCTCGTGAGGTACCCCGCCTTGATCTCTCCGCCTCCTCGTGAGCCAGCCTAACGAGGCCGTGCTTGAGGAAGCTCCGCGTCGTCCGTCCCGCGAGGCTTGGCCCCTTGCGAGGGTCTTGGATTTGTGTTGGTGAAGACGGGCCGTGCTGGGCCCCCCTTTGAGCCACGCCGCAGGCCGCAGGCAGGCAAGTCTGTGGACCCCTGTTCCTAGAACGGCGACAAAATATTCGATGTATGCGAGATTACTGTCCTATCCCCAACCGACTAATATTTTTGTGATGTAGGAAATTTTAAACAGGGGCTAAATTTGTAAATTTCCTCGCATGTGAGACAAGCGCGCCCTGAAGACATGGTTCCCCCTTCCTCTCTCCCTCCATTTCCCCATTCATACTCCATGGGCGCCAAAACACCCTCTCCGTCCCAACCTCCTCCGTCCGCCACCCCATCAATCGTCGTCCTCCTCCACCAAGCCGGAGCTGATACCCCGATGTCGCCGTCCATTACAAGAGATAGACCTCTCTCATCCATGGCTTCGGACCTGGATCCTTCCATCCCGTCCTCTTGCTTCATCCCCACCGTCATCCACCTTGCCGGCGCTGCTCCTACGACCGTCTCGTCCACCACGTCGGGATATTTCCCCCGCTGCCACCGTCTACCCTCCTAGATCTGCTTCCACGCCGCCGACAGCCATCGCTACCGCAGCACCGTCAAATTCTCAGCAGATGCATACATGGCGCCGCACCAGAGGCGGTACTCTTTCGTATCTGCTCAACTTATTTATCGCAGCAAGAAAATAGATTGCCACTGCTTTACTGTGATTTCCTGTCCATCACTTAGGATCTTACTTGTTAGTTGAAAGCAAACATTGGTTGTGAAGTTGCCTTTGTCTGGTTTGCACCTTCAGATCCGCCATGGCATTCTCAACACTATACTTGCAATGCTTATGGTTTTCGCTTTTATATTCCACACTAGTTAAATGACAGTAGACTAAATTTCAAAATTGGGTCAGCCGATTTTTTTGAGCTCGCCGGAGTTCACCGGAGGGAAGGAAGGGGCTCGCCGGAGGGCTGCCCCATTATCTATCTTAGGGTTTTGGGTGGGGATAGTGGTTGTGGGGGACTGTCGTCGGGCTATGGTGGGGCCTCATCGGAGGAAAAACTCGACACGGGTGAGGGGGTGGGTTAGCTAGAGGGATGGTTGGGGGAGGCGGAAGATCGGAGGTGGTGGGCGATTCAGCAGAGGGCGGGGGCTGGTGGTTCAGCCGGCGACCCGTGTGGTGGTCTTTAAGGAAAGAATAAGAGGCGAGGAAGAAGAAGGGTTAGGAGACGTAGGATATTCATCCAACCGCCTGAAATGGTCGACTGACCCAAATGATGAAAGTGAGGCGACTTGCATGTAGACATTCCCATATATTCAGTATTATTATCGTAGGTGCTTCGAGACGTATGTGCAAGCAATGCTCCTTAACCCATCAAGCTAAACAACATGCCACTCATAATTCCAAACTTAGTTGCTCAAATACGGATCTGATATGATGCTGACATGTACTAAAACAAAGAATGTTTAATTGGTCAGCTAATGTTCCTACTTTACTTTTAAAAAGCACATGAGCCACATATCGAGGGACAGCAGGGAGTTGTGTTCTTTATGCGCTCTGGTTCATCATGTGTGGCCAACCAACATTTTATTATCGAAAACCTGCTTGCTCTTCTTTAGCATGCTCCTCTTCTGTTCTTCCTTTGTAAGTACTCTCTCCGTACCTAAATATAAGTCTTTATAGAGATTCCTCCATGGACTACATACGGAGCAAAATGAGTGAACCTACACTCTAAAATGTATCTATATACGTCCATATGTGATCCATAGTGTAATCTGTACAAAGATTTGTATTTAAGAATAGCGGAGTATAATAGTTGTACAGTATGTTCTTTGTAGTTAAGAGGAGCAGGGACATTTGAAGTGTACAGGTATATTCGTCGCTTGTCATGGACGCTTTCAACTCTTCATGTTGGTCTTCATGTCGATTGTCATGGACGCTTTCAACTCTTCGTATTCGATCATATGTGTCGCCTTTGAGAGTTAGACTGATAGTAACAGTATTGCGCCTTCAGTTGTAGAGAGCTGGTATGTGAAGCCTTTCTAGCCGTACCGCAAATACTAGCACATATATTCCAACAAGTTCCACTTTCCTGATTTTACTCCTAATGCTTAGGGTTCTCCCATTATATCTACACTACGATCTGCGTAGGTGCTTTGTGTCCTACTAGTAGTTGTCCACCCTTTAAAGCTAAATAACGCACCAATAATACGTCCTAAGGTTCTTCAAATACGAATGTGATATGATACTGACATTAGCTAACAGACACACATTTAATGGTTAGCTAATGCTCCCACTTGAGTTTCCAAATGCATGTGGCCACATATAGAGAGACATCATGGAATTTCATTTATTTGGGTGCTCTGATTGATCATGGGTGGGCAACCAACATTGTATAGAAAGAATGGGAATCTCAATAATATGCTTCCCCTTCTATTCTTTAACATGTTCCTCTTCTGTTCTTCTTTAGTAAGTACAGTATGTTCCTTGTCAGGAAGGGGAGCAGGGACATTTGTAGTCGATAGCTCTATTGGGCCGGTTCTGCTACATGATTTCGCACTTCAAGTTGGTCTACCATAATATCCCAGAAATGGTGGGGGTCGTGCGGTCTTGGATAGACTAAACTAATAGAACAGTTGTGCGCCTTCAGATGAATAGAGCTAGCATGTAGGTGATCGATAGGTTGAATATTAGTAGCGGCAAAACCCTGTATTTTCCAGCCAGTTCCACTTTCTCAATTTATTTATGGTGGTTACGGTGTACCCCTATTATCTACACTACGATCTGCCTGCTGGCTCTGCGCTCTCGTTATCATGGTTTGGCAATAAACTTTCTATATGGTATATTATGAAACTATCATCTGCCAACTATCCTTACATCTGGAGTTCCCAACAGGGAGCCTATTTTTTGTGCAGTTGTGCCAAATTATATTAATCTACTCACCATATTATAGCACACATGGGCTCTCTCATCAGAATCCAGTGATAGCACACAAGGGTTTACAGGGAGCCCCTATTATGTTACAATATCCTCTGCATTACAAAGATAATCTCACTACTATTTATGTTTTCATGCTTTTCAAAGAGTGTACGTAATCACAATGAATATAAGAATGTGCACATCAGAAGAATATTGCGGAACAGTTCAATGGGTAACAAACTTGGCATCAAGGGATTGAGGTCCATTGTGGATGCAATGAAACCCACATGCTCCCGGCCTATAGATTCGTATTCAGAATATGATCCTAATGACTATTCTGAGCTCAAGGAGTCAAAGGCAGATGTCATGTCATGTTCACCCAATAAGGTGCCTGTTCTAATTTGGTAAGGTTTTATTGGTTGCACATATCTTGCATAAGGTGTCTTGCATTTCTTCTGCTTTGTTGCACCGCCATCTTCTTAGTTTACTCATGATATATGTGAAGATGCCATGCCCATCCATTATCAACACCTATTCCATTTGTCGTCATACCATGTTTTTCCATTCAAATGTTGTTCTTGTGTTTCAGACATCCAAAAGGAAGAGGGTGATTGCAGAACCTGAAGGAGTACAAGCAAAGTCCTTGAAAAAGGTGGTGCTACCGGAGAACTCACATAACACCCAATGTATATTGGTGATAGAACCAGCGCCGCAAAACCTAGGATGTCGCAACTATCCTAGTCGTTACTTTGCTCTTGTGAGTACCTATTGTCCTATCACTGCCCTTACATTCATACCTGGTGGATTATGTGACATCATTGTGCATTATAGCTTGCTTATCCACTGTTCAGTCCAAATTATCAGATCTATATTAATGCTTAAATTAATGTAGAATAAACTGAGTGCTTATGAAGAAATTTAGTTCTGCATTGTTCTTGTAAGTATCTGTTGTCCCTCATCATTGTACTTATATTTGTTAGCTAGTTCTTCATGTACACTTTGCAGCTTATTTTCCCTTGTCCTCCATTTTCTACACATCAGATCTACATTTACTCTTGCCAAAATATTGAATAAAACCAATGTTACTGAAGAAGTTTAGCTCTGCATTGCTCTTGTCAGTGCCTTTTGCCTGTATGCTATATTTACATTTGTACTCTGCATCTTAAGTTAAATAATTGCCATTTATTCTTATATTTTCACATCTATATTTACTCTTAACAAAATGTAGAATAAATGCAATGCTCTTGAAGAAGAGTGTGCGGTAACCTTCTTGAATTGCCACCCCCCCCATCAATATGGACAAGGGCTTTATAGAGACTGTCTTCACCACTAATGTATGTTTTTCCTCCTCGAGCCTTCAAACTTTGTTTGTGTATATTTGGATAGCTATGAGTGCAAATGTTGTTTATTTTTGTCGTCTGCATCAAATTGCTTGTTCAAAGTTTATAAAGAAGAAGTGCATAAACATAAGTTTGTCCTTCTCAATTTCAGTCTTTAGTTGTACAACCTCGTTCCTTATTCGTACCATGTAAATTAAACTAGACATAGCAAGTTATCTTCTTTAGCACTATGTGTATGCTTCTGTTCTTGATTTGTAATCCAGTGGTGTGGTGAAACTACCAACAACAGCACAATGTCATATCCTACTATGTCTCAACTATGAACAATGCCATATTATATTAATGTTATTTAAATCGTGTCTCTTTATTTACCAATCTGAAATGGTATAAATTGATAGTACACTCACCATTCATGCTTATACGTTGTTTAGAACAACATGTATGCTTGTGTTCTTAATCTGTAATCCAGTGGTCTGGTGAAGCTGGCCGCTCCTGCACAATGCCATTTCCTGTCATCTTAACTATGAACAATGCCTATTATGTTAATGCTATTTTAATTTATGTCTCTTTATTTTTGACAAAGAAATGAGATGAATTGATAGCGCTGATGCTTATACGTTTAAAACTTGTTATCTACCTACATGTTTCTCTTTCAGGGTGACAGCACTACTGCTAGGAAGAACTGCCACAATGATAGTGAGATGAACCCATTGGCATATATTCTAGAGAAGAAGGCAACACATCTTGAGGGTAGGGATACAACCACAAAGTCATATCTTGATATAGTGTCGAACTTACTCAGTGACACAAGTTTGATGAAGTCGCCGCCGGAATCTGTTCGACTTCTTCAGTATGAAATTCAAGCAGAAAGACACACTTCCGCTAAAATCCGACTGGAACTCCAATCTCTATGCAAGAATAACCATAAGTACAGGACGTCTATTGATGCTATGCAGCTTAAGTTGGTGGATATAAGCATCAAAGAAGCACAATCTCATCAGGTTGCTAAGCTGCTTGCACTGCAGCTCCTGGGCCGGGTTAACCTTTCTTGAACTATGTTGAAGTGATGTCGGTTCTGTCTATTATTTTGTTGGCCTATCAACTTACACTGGTGGCGACCTGCCTAGTTTATGGAATTTGCTGTCTGGTTGCCCTTTATTATTACTGGCGGCGAACTTTGATGCCCAGGGGATGTAATATGCTGTAATTTCTTTGTTGTATAGTCTAGGTTTATTCTTCGTCACAATGGTGTAATTTATTTGTTGTTTCTGCTATCATTGCTCTAAGAAAAGGTCGTAATCTTTGATTGCTGCGCAATGGGCCAATAGGTTAGGTTTATAAATTAATAATTTCTGTACTAAAACTGGTCGGTCGCTAATTGCTAGTACGGGCCGAACCGTGGGCCTACAATCATCTTGGGCCATTAGTTAGGTCTAGCATTAATCTGGCCCACTATTAGTTTCGGGCCTTTAAAAGGCCGAGTAAACCGCTTGCCTTAATTGGGCCAGAAAATTAAATAGGCTTTTAACAGGTTGAAAACTAGATTCAACCTTAATTGTGGCGAACAAATCACAGGCCGATAGCGTGCTGTAATATAAATCGGCCCATTCGGGTGACGGGCCATAAACATGGTGAAATGTTTTTGGGCCTTGGCTAACCCAATTACATGACGGGCGAGAAGCAGGCCGGATGTATAATGGGCCAAAATTAGGCTCAACACTCTCAAGGGCCTTTAACAGACCAATAGGCAGTTTGCGCTAGACTGTATCCACGAAGACTACAAGTCGTTAAGAGGCCGAAAGTAACTACTGACCATAATTAGGCTCAGGTGCAACTCGGGCCTTTTAATGGCCGAAAGTGAAATCAGGCCGAAAGAGGCCCATATGTAGACAGGGCCGCTGACAGGCCGAAACTAATATCAGGTCGTACTGTTAAACAGACCATTAAGAGACCAAAGAGCAAATCAGGCCCCCAATGGGCCTAATGGCACAATAGCTGTTAAAAGGGTCATATCTGTTATGGGCCGTAATTTGGCCCAAGAAATGAAAGTTAGTTAATGGCCCGGGTCAGGTATGGACCGTAATTTGGCCCAAACTATTGTAGGCTGTTAACGGGCCGAATCTGATATGGGCCATAAACTGGCCCAGAATATTGTAATCATTTAATGGCCCTTATCTGATGTGGGCTACAATTTGGTCCAGAAAATGTTAGGCTGTTAACGGGACGGCCCATTAGATCTGACAAAATCTTGTGGGCCTGTTCCTAGGACAACTTTTAAACCTTTATGGGCCTCTATTGGGCCGTCCCATGTGTCAACATTTCATTGGCGATTCTTGTCAAGTGGACGGTTGACATCTATCCCAACGTTGAGCCGACACGTGGATCGTCGGCCAATGAGAATTTTACACGTGGAAAATCGCCATTGGTCCAGGCTGTTAACGGGTTATCGGATCCAAACCGGAACCCGATAGCTTAACAGTGACCCGTTACGATGGATGCCACGTGTCGGTTACCCTTGATGAAAGCACTTCTATGACGTGCGATTTATCTTCATGGAAGTGGACACTTCTATGATGATAATTTTGGTAATGTCATGGAACACTTCTA
The DNA here is from genome assembly GCF_002162155.2 of Triticum dicoccoides. Taxonomy (NCBI): domain Eukaryota; kingdom Viridiplantae; phylum Streptophyta; class Magnoliopsida; order Poales; family Poaceae; genus Triticum; species Triticum dicoccoides. Next base: position 162,765,714 of record NC_041380.1, on the reverse strand, counting down.
CGATAGCACACGTATGACTATCTTGATTCTATCATAAAACATCATGGATGTACATGCATGACAGAAAACATGACCTACTGTGACAAACACGTATCATCACGGAAGTGTATTTTTTTGTAGTGATGGGTACCTAGACAACAAATGCACAAATGAAAGAAATTGTGTGTGTGGTAAATGTGCACATCATCCACCATGATGTGTATGTGCCCGTGTGAGTTAGCACAAGATAAGCACCGCTCAAAGAAATTTGATGCATGGTATAAGAACATGTCATCCATCATGAAAGAATAGTTCTTGTGTATAACACGATGGGGACACAAATTGAGCATACAAGTATAGCAAGTGTGTGGAACAACAATAGCATTTTCATTCATGGGGAGCATGTGGTGCACATAACTATGAGGATCATGCAATGGATGGGATGGATCAAAATCCCCTGACATGTATGAGAAACTATGGGGGTCTTTGGAAACATCATATGGAGAAAATGGACAACATCCAAAACAATGCATATTCGAAGCTAGGTTGTCATGGAATGGCATATGAGATAAATTATGCAAAGGGAGCATATCAATATCATCACAAGAAAGACAAATGCCAATAACCACGGGCTTGTCATCTATGCCATATGTGCAAATTGGGTTCATTTTAATGGCACATGCATAGTCACTACGATGATATTGCAAATATGACATATGGTTGATCTCATACATAGCATATGACAAATCAAGCGGATTGTCAAACTTGATGTGGCCTCAAGAATTGTCACAAGAAATCCTATGTAACATGGCATCACAACCAATAGACTCCATGGAAATCATTATACTCATCATAAATGGGCAATAAATCATCACATGGGGAAGTTGAACTAGCATGAAGCATGGTAATAGGTGGATCAACATCATGCAAGCAATCAATGTCAAGAATGTCCACTAGTGGGACTAGAGCATCACCTTCACTTATGTTACCTTTGTCATTCCACTCATGTGGTGTAGGTGAGGTGGTAAAGTCCAAATGGTGGTCATCATCATCTTAATGGAACCATGTGGGGGTGCATCATATTCCACCATGGCCATCGTCTTGTCCATAGGAAGGATGAAGTCATCGAGAATCAGCGTGTCATCATATATGGGACCTAGCACCAAATGAGAAGACACAATAGAGGTACAGGTCAAGTTGTTAGTGTTGAAAGTGGCCTCACATGACCTATCAACTATCTCACACGCTCTATGCGTTGGCTCACTCACTCTCTCAAGGTAGGTGCACTCAAAGTCACATATGGTGGAGTCACTCATCTCACTCAAGTGGTGGGGGTTGTGGCTCTCTTCACATGGGAATTGGCGCAACACATCATATATGGGGCTAGTGGTGAACGCGCTCTCACTCTCAATATGGTGGCACGAGTCACTCAAGTCATCATACATCACTGTGGTTAAAGGGAAAATCTCATGCTCAGCCATCTTGTCATTGTCGCCATGGCTGAAGGCCGAAGATGGCACATCATCACTCTCCTCCATGACCGAAGGGAAAATCCCATGCTCAATCATCTCATCACCATCACCGTGGATGAAGGCCGAAGATGGCACATCATCACTCTCGCCTCCAAAGATGGAAGCATCATCCTTGCTCGCCACCTTGTTGCTCACCTCCAAAGCATGTTCTGTTATTGGCTCCATAGTCGTAGTTGTCGCCGCACCGTCTTGAAAAAGAGTCGAAGTAGACTCGGCATCATCAATGCCACAAAGAGGGATGGCGGTGAAGTCGAACTTGGAAGCATCGTCTTGGAGCTCGTCGGGCTTGTACATCGTGGTGGTACTAGCCTCATGCTCGTCATCTTGGAGCTTGGTCTTCGAGAAGTGTGCTTGGGGTGGAGAATCCTTGACCTTCATGAGTTCTTGTTCCGCCTTGAGAGCACCAATGTAGTTGTCGTCGAGGGACTTGTAGTTCTCGAGGAAGATAGTCTTGTAGATGTCGTTGTTCAATCCCATCATGAAGTGGAACTTCATTGAAATGGGGTCGTCTACGCCGGCTCGTCGCAAGGCATTCTTCATCTCCTTGAAGTACTCGTCGATGGACTTAGATCCATGGATGGTGTTCTCCAATTGGCGTAGAAGTTGTTTTGTGTAGGTTGGAGGCACGAACTCTGATCGCATATCTCTCTTCGTCTTGGGACAACTCATGTCGTAGCTCTCCGAATGTGTGTGAAGACACCATGTCAATGCATAGTCGTGGAAGTTCCTTGTGGCACACTTCACTTGATCTTCAGGAGGAACTTGATATAGCTTGAGGTAGTCGCCCATCAAGCACTCCCACTCGAGATACTCCTCGGGTTCTAGAGTCCCATAGAAAGGAATCTTGTGGCCGGTGTCAAGGTCGTAGTAGCTCGTGGAAGTCGCGGACTTGAGCTTGGGGAGATTCTCTTGAGCATAAGCTTGAGGTTCTTGTTGGCGAAGATGTCGTATGTCTGTAGGCGAAGATGCCTTGAAGTCGCTTGGCAAAGATGCCAAGGGAGATGGTGAAGTCGTAGAGCGGTGGTTGGTGTTGAGCTCTTGATCATCACGTTCTTGTCGGTGGTGGTTTCGATGCCGATGTGACCTTGCCGAAGATGGTAGCTCAAAAGGATGTGCACTTGAGCGTCTTCTCGAAGATGAGGAAGATATCTTGTATGACTTGATGAGGGCTTTGATCTCCTCCATTTGAGCATCCATCTTTGCGTCCAAGTTGTTTTTCGTGGCGTCGAACTCGTCGTTGTTGTTGTAGACCGAAGGTGGTGTGCTTTGCCTATCCATCACAAGACTCGAGCTAATGTCAGTGGGAGAAAGAGAAGAACTAGACCAATGTACCTTACCCGATGTTGAAGATGGATCAATGATCACTCAATAATGTAACAAGGAAATAGCACAATTGATACCGGATCTTGTCAATTCTCACACCTACACAAGTAAGGCTTATGGAGTAGCTTGGTGAGGATAGTGGCATAAAAATTTGATGCAAAATGTTAGTAAGAGTCAATAATGTTAAAAGAGATTCACAAATTCACAAGTGAAACAAGTAGACCAATAGCAATGTGGGCACATGGAAACACACGCACGAATAGATAAATGTGGTTGTGCAACCAAGGATTGAGCGGAAAATGCTCTTGTCGCACAACACTAGAGAGATGCTAGCCGATTGCTCAATAGGCGGATATGAACTTGTGCACTACCTATATGAGACAAAATGTAGCGACTTCCTATCACAAGTATGCTATGTATGTATGTTCCGGTGCTTTAGCACAAGATGATCCAAGATGATCGAGTATGATACCATATATATATATATATATATATATATATATATATATATATATTGTAATGCACTATGATACGATGCTATGGCTCTTGCTTACAAGCTTCTTTGTTTTTCTCTTTTTGCTTAAAAGCTTATTATCTTTTTTTCCTTTGAGTGGCCACTATGTGAAATGTACAGACCAAGATAGAAATTGTGTATATGCGGGAACAAACTTGTGACACAAGGGATGGTACTATGATACCAACATGATACCAATATGATATGGTATGTATGCAATGGAAGGGATGATCACTAATGTGCACAAGTAACATTGCCGACAATACTCAAAGGCTAGTCTCGATAGGAAAGTGACACAAAATGGACTAGGGGTTATCAATCCGAAGGCAAGGGAGATATACAATGATGTCATCGAGGTTACCGTCTGTGGCGATGATGAGAGGCGGTGTTTTCGATGTCGACCCATTCCTAATTAGCCAAAACACCTTAGGAAACGGAAAAACCACAAACTCAAAATCTCCGAAGGCAAATGTCAAATGACGATAGTGGAAAAGCGGTGGTGGTTTCAAAGTTGGCAATGCGGAAGTGGGATGATGGGTTATGCGAGTCATAGTTGAAATGACCATCCCTAAGTAGCCGAAAACCTTAGAAGAACACAAGCCACAACTCAAACAAGCTCAAGCAAAATTGGGTTAAGTTGGGTTGGCCGAAGTGTATGGTGGACAAGCTTATGTGGAAGTTATGGTGGTGGTTGATGAAGAAGTAACCGTCCCTAAGTAGCCGAAACACATTAGGAGACTCGAATCACTACTCAAGCAACCACTAACGCTATAAGGAACTAAATGGGTTAGGTTGCAGAAGTCGGTGGTGGTAATGCGGATGATGTAGTGAAGGCTCTAGGCAAAGATGTCACAGTTCCAAACATTTGATGGAGTCAAATGATTGTCATGGTATTTTTGTGGGATGGAGGATGTCAAGAGCTTCAAAACGAGCTAAAGAACGTCAAAATCGGAGTCCGAATGAATTAGTTATGGCCAAAACAGATTTTAACCAAAGTCAGTTTTCTCAGGTCACGGACATCCAATAAACATCGGACTTCCGAGGTTTCAGGTCTGGTTAGGGGCGCCGGATTTCCTGTAAATACCGGTCGTCCGGGGGTTACGGGGTGTCCGGGCATCCGGAAAAGTGTCGGACGTCCGACAAGTCTGGGTCAACTCGGGATTTCGTATTCGGGACGCGATTTTGGGCGGAAAACAGGGATTTGGGGGCAAAATTGAGGAGATTTCATGAATGAAAAATGGGGAAACTTGGGGAGATGCTAGATCCACTCGAAACACAATGAATCTGTAACACCCCGGATGTAACTTTCCATATTTGTATCTCCGACTCTTTTCATTTCCGAATATGTGATATGATATTCCCTCCGTGGTTGGGTTTTGTCTTTCTTTTGCATTTTGTTCATGTCATGCATTTCATATCATGTCATCATGTGCATCTCATTTGCATTCGTGTTCGTCGCATGCATTCGGTCATTTTCCCCGTTGTCCGTTTCGCAATCCGACACTACCTCATGCACCCGTGGCACCCCTCTAATCTCGTTTCGTGAGCGGGAGAAAAACATTCTCGGAATGGGCCAAGATTTGTCGAGTGGCCTTGTTACATCACTGGTAGGTCGTCTGTCAAATTTCGTTCCATTTGGAGTCCGTTTGACACCCCAGCGGATAACCGGGTAACCGCAAAAGCCTCTCTTTTGTTGCAGCCCAACACCCCTCCAAAGCATCCCAATAACCCATCTAAACCCCATCCATGCTCTCCGCCATTGGATCATGATCGTGTGGGCGAAAACCGCATCTCATTTGGTCACTCCTAGCTCCCTCTACCTATAAATAGACATCCCCCTTTCAAATTCGCAGCCCAACCCTAGCTCCACCTCTCTTCCACTGCCGGACATGTCCGATCCGGGCCGGACAAGATCCCGCCGCCGCCTGTAGCCACTCGCCACCCGCCACGTCAGCGCCCGGCCGCCTCCGCCGCCCGCGGCCC
>NC_041380.1:162743068-162759929 GCF_002162155.2 Triticum dicoccoides | reverse complement strand
GCCCTGCTCGCCACCGCGCCGGTCCCCGCCGCCGAGCAGCGCCGCTGCACCGACCCAAGCCGCCCGTGCCGCGCGCCCGACGCTCCCCGCCGCGCCGCCGCCTCCTTCGCCACTCCTTGTCGCCGGCGCCGGTCGGATCCGGCGCCCCAGCTACTCCGACGCCCCCCTCCTCGAGCTCCGGTCGCTGTCATCCTCCAAGTCCGGTGACTCTCCAACGGTCCTCAAAAATTGTGCCGAACCCTAGATCTGGAACTGGGAGGTTGATTTTCTCAGTCCCGAAAACCCTGACATTTTGTGCACCTCTTCGACATGCCATATCTCGATGACCGTAGCTCTGTTTCATGCATATGATATATAAAAATGTTTGTCTCGTGATGCTCTTAATGTTAGGTGCATTTTCATGCATGTTACTGGCTATATTGATGCCATTATCCTCGTTGCAAAAGTGCTATATGATGTTAACTGTTGTTTGTTAACAGAACTTGATGATTTGTCGTTTTTGCTGTATTTTGTGTGTGCATCCTATGAGCATGATGTCTACATGTGTTTTGAGCTCCATCATGCCATCTTCACAGGAGTGCAAGTCTTGTTTTTTTGTGTTCTATGTGGTGACTAGCACAATCATGCAAAGTAGGCTTCATAATGTTGCTGATTTCAGACAGTGATTTTGCAAAGTCATTTTTCCTGTTACATTTTGATGCCATGTGAACATGTTGCTACCATGAGATCCATGCACATTTTGAGATAGTTCAGTAAGCATGTTTTATAGATGTTGTATTTCTATATCCATTAATGCCTCTGGTTGCAATTATGGAGTAGTGTATCATGTCATTACCATGCTCTATTTTTGCTAAATATTATTCTTGGCAGATTGTTAACATGCTAATCAACATTGCCATGTTTTTTGCTAGTGATCCATGCATCCTATGAACTTGCTATTGCCATGCTTAGCTTCTTGAACATTTCTACTTACTGTTGATTACCTTTCTATGCCATGAAATATTTTGTGGTGAGTCGCACGAGCTTGTAAAGTTGCTATCATGAATCTGTTTCTACCATGTCCTGGAATTCCAGTCTGAATCTGTTTATAAAACTTGCTATGTTTGCATGGATATAATCATATTTTCTATGCCTTTCTGGATAATATTCAGTAAGGGAGTTTTGTTCTATGCGCTTATTACTACCATGTCATTCTTTTGTTTTCCATGATATGTTCCTATAGCATGTTGTTTGCTTGCTCTAAATATTGCTATATGGTGCTGTTTTGACATGTTAGTATTTTTCTAAGTCTGTGAAGCTGATATCATTTGCATTTTTCCATATTATTTTGAGCTTATTATAGTGGGATCTAGCAGGAGCTTAGCGTTCATGTTTTGTTAAGCTTCATGTGTACTTTATGCTCATATGCTTTGTTGCCATGTTGGAGTGTTGTAGCCTAGTTTCTTGTTGTATTCTAAGTGCTATCATGCCGTTAATCGCAGATTTGCATCATCCTTGTATTGCTTGTCATTTGCAAACCGTGCATCTGTTTCCGGCGATCCTTATATCGATTTCGACCGAAATCACCTCATCTTTCCAGTGGCATACTTGTTTTGACAAGTTGATGCCTTGTTCATCCTTTTCATTCCGGAGTACCATATGCATTGCATGTCATATCTTGCATTCCATGTCATGTATTGCATCATGTTGCTTGTGCGTTGCACCGTGATTGATTGTTGTTCCATTGCTTGTGTTCTTGCTTTGGGTAGATCCAGGAGACGAATACGTGAACGAGGAACCTATGGAGTACGCTAACGAGGATCAAGCTTTCGACAACTCTGAGAACATTGCAGGCAAGATGACCATACCCTTGATATCACTTCTATCTTTGCTTGCTAGTTGTTCATTCTATCGCTATGTCGCGCTACCTACCACTTGTTATATCATGCCTCCCATATTGCCATGTCAAGCCTCTAACCTGCCTTCCAAGCAAACTGTTGTTTGACTAAGTTACTGCTTTTGCTCAGCCCCTTTTATAGCATTGTTAGTTGCAGGTGAAGCTTGTTCCATGTTGGAATATGGTTATGTTGGGATATCACAATATATCTTATTTTAAATAATGCATCTATATACTTGGTAAAGGGCGGAAGGCTCGGACTTATGCCTAGTGATTTGTTCCACTCTTGCCGCCTTAGTTTCCGTCATACCAGTGTTATGTTCCTTGATTTTGCGTTCCTTACGCGGTTGGGGTTATGGGACCCCCTTGACAGTTCGCCTTGAATAAAACTCCAGCAAGGCCCAACCTTGGTTTTACATTTGCCTAAAAACCTATAACTTTCCCTTGGGGTTTGCAGACCCGAGGGTCATCTTTATTTTAACCCTCCCCCCGGGCCAGTGCTCCTCTGAGTGTTGGTTCGAAATGGACAGCCTGCGGGGCCACCTCGGGGAAATTTGAGGGCTGGTTTTACTCGTAGCTTGTCCCATCCGGTGTGCCCTGAGAACGAGATACGTGCGACTCCTATCAGGATTTGTCGGCACATCGGGCGGTCTTGCTGGTCTTGTTTTACCATTGTTGAAATGTCTTGTAACCGGGATTCCGAGACTGATCGGGTCTTTCAGGGAGAAGGAATATCCTTCTTTGATAGAGAGAGCTTGTGATGGGCTAAGTTGGGACACCCCTGCAGGGTATAAACTTTCGAGAGCCGTGCCCGCGGTTATGTGCCAGATGGGAATTTGTTAATATCCGGTTGTAGAGAACTTGAAATTGACTTAATTAAAATGAATCAACCGCGTGTGTAGCCGTGATGGTCTCTTTCCAGCGGAATCCGGGAAGTGAACACGGTCTTGGGTTATGTTTGAACGTAAGTAGTTTCAGGATCACTTCTTGATCACTTCTAGCTTCACGACCGTTGCGTAGATTCTCTTCTTACTCTTATTTGCGTATGTTAGCCACCATATTTGCTTAGCGCTTGTTGCAGCTCCACCTCATTACCTTATCCTACCCATAAGCTTAAATAGTCTTGATCTCGCGGGTGTGAGATTGCTGAGTCCTCGTGACTCACGGATACTTCCAAAATAGTTGCAGGTGCCGATGATACCAGTGCAGGTGATGCTACCGAACTCAAGTGGGAGTTCGATGAGGACCTTGGTCGTTACTATGTGTCGTTTCCTGATGATCAGTAGTGGAGCCCAGTTGGGACGATCGGGGATCCATCATTTGGGGTTATCTTCCTTTTCATTCGGATTTGACTGTAGTCGGTCTATGAGTGTATTTTCGATGATGTATGAATGATTTATGTATTATGTGACGTGGCGAGTGTGAGCCAACATCTATTTACCCCTGTCTTATTCATTACATGGGATGTTTGTGAAGATGACCCTTCTTGCGACAAAACCACTATGCGGTTATCTCTCTAAGTCATGCCTCGACACGTGGGAGCTATAGCCGCATCATGGGCATTACAGAATCCATGGATGAAAATCAACAAAACATCGTCAAACCAAAAAATCACAAAAAAAAATTGGGGCTCTTTTTGGTGGGGAATTTTTGAAATTGGGCAAGAACACAATAAAATCAAGCTAGAAAACGGTGGTGGAGACTCCAAGTTTGTGATAAACGTGGCTCATGATACCATATGATATGGGGCTAACCAGATGTAGGCCGATCTTTCACAAATGGAGGGGATTCCCACGAAGAACACGAAGAACACAAGGGAGAAATCACGAGGGGAACGAGGAAACACTCAAATCAACAAGAAACAATCACACATGTGCTAGATCCATGAACACAAAGAGAGATACATGATCCAAAGTCAACAAAGGGGGATACAAAGGTAACTAGTTCATCTCCTAGAAGGAGCCTTGAGTTCATGGAGGTTCTTGAAGGAAATATGCCCTAGAGGCAATAATAAAGTTGTTATTTATATTTCCTCATATCATGATAAATGTTTATTATTCATGATAGAATTGTATTAACCGGAAACTTAGTACATGTGTGAATACATAGACAAACAGAGTGTCCCTAGTATGCCTCTACTTGACTAGCTCGTTAATCAAAGATGGTTAAGTTTCCTAGCCATGGACATGTGTTGTCATTTGATGAATGGGATCACATCATTAGAGAATGATGTGATGAACTAGACCCATCTGTTAGCTTAGCACTTTAATCATTTAGTTTATTGCTATTGCTTTCTTCATGACTTGTACATGTTCCTATGACTATGAGATTATGCAACTCTCGAATACCGGAGGAACACCTTGTGTGCTATCCGTCATCACAGTGTAACTGGGTGATTATAAAGATGCTCTACATGTGTCTCCAATGGTGTTTGTTGAGTTGGCATAGATCCAGATTAGTATTCGTCACTCCGTGTATTGAAGAGGTATCTCTGGGCCCTCTCGGTAATGCACATCACTATGAGCCATGCAAGTAATGTGACTAATGAGTTAGTCACGGCATGATGCATTACGGAACGAGTAAAGAGACTTGCCGGTGACGAGATTCAACTAGGTATGATGATATCGATGATTAAATCCCGGGCAAGTACCATACCGATGACAAAGGGAACAACGTATGTTCTTATGCGGTTTGACCGATAAAGATCTTCATAGAATATTTAGGAACCAATATGAGCATCCAGGTCCCGCTATTGGTTATTGATCGGAGATGAGTCTCTGTCATGTCTACATAGTTCTCGAACCTGTAGGGTCCGCACGCTTAAAGTTCGATGACGATATGTATTATGAGTTATGTGATTTGATATACCGAAGGTTGTTCGGAGTCCCGGATGTGCTCATGGACATGACGAGGAGTCTCTTAATGGTCGAGACATAAAGATTCATATATTGGAAGGCTACATTCGGACACCGGAATGGTTCGGGTCGTTTTGGATAAGTTTTGGAGTACCGGGGGTTACCGGACCCCCCCCCCCTCCGGGAAATTATTGGGCCTCATGGGCCTAATGGTGGAAGAGCAGAGGCAGGCCAAGGTGCCCCCCCTAGCCCAAACCGAATTGGACTAGGGCTAGGGGGCGGGCCCCCTTTCCTTCTCTTCTTCCTCTCCTTCCTTCTTCTCCTACTTGGACTAGGAAAGGGGGAAACCTACTCCTACTAGGAGTAGGAATCCCCCCTTGGGCGCGCCCCTTGAGGCCGGCCCTCCTCCTCCTCCCCTCCTTTATATATGGGGGAGGGGACACCCCATAGACACACAAGTTGATCTTTAGCCGTGTGCGGTGCCCTCCTCCATAGTTTTACACCTCAGTCATATTGTCATAGTGCTTAGGTGAAGCCCTCGTCGGTAACTTCATAATCACCGTCAACACGCCGTCGTGCTGACGGAACTCACCCTCGGCCTCAGATGGATCAAGAGTACAAGGGACGTCACCGATCTGAACGTGTGCAGATCGCGGAGGTGTCGTGCGTTTGGTACTTGATCGGTTGGATCGCGAAGACGTTCGACTACATCAACCGCGTTACTAAATGCTTCCGCTTTCGGTCTACAAGGGTATGTAAACACACTCCCCCATCTCGTTTCTATGCATCTCCTAGATAGATCTTGCATGATTGTAGGAAATTTTTTGAAATACTGTGTTCTCCAATAGTGGCATCCGAGCCAGGTCTATGCCTAGATGTTATATGCACGAGTAGAACACAAAGAGTTGTGGATGATAATAGTCATACTGCTTACCAGCATGTCATACTTTGATTCGACGGTATTGTTGGATGAAGCGGCCCAGACCGACATTACATGACCGCGTTCATGAGACTGGTTCTACCAATGTGCTTCGCACACAGGTGGCTAGTGGGTGTCTGTTTCTCCAACTTTAGTTGAATCGAGTGTGACTATGCCCGGTCCTTGTTGAAGGTTAAAACAGCACACTTCACGAAAAATCGTTGTGGGTTTGATGCGTAGGTAAGAACGGTTCTTGCTAAGCCCGTAGCAGCCACGTAAAACTTCCAACAACAAAGTAGAGGACGTCTAACTTGTTTTTGCAGGGCATGTTGTGATGTGATATGGCAAGACGTGATTATATAAATTGTTGTATGAGATGATCATGTTTTGTAACAAAGTTATCGACAACTGGAAGGAGCCATATGGTGGTCGCTCTATTTTATGAAATGCAATCTCCATGTAATTGCTTTACTTTATCACTAAGCGGTAGCGATAGTCGTAGGAGCAATAGTTGGCAAGATGACAATGATGCTACGATGGAGGTCAGCTGGTGACGATGGTGATCATGACGGTTCTTTGGAGATTGCGATCAAAGGCACAAGATGATGATGGCCATATCATATCACTTATATTGATTGCATGTGATGTTTATCCTTTATGCATCTTATTTTGCTTAGTACGGCGGTAGCATTATAAGATGATCTCTCACTAAATTTCAAGGTATAAGTGTTCTCCCTGAGTATCGTCATTGCTACAGTTCGTTGTGCCGAGACACCACGTGATGATCGGGTGTGATAAGCTCTATGTTCACATACCACGGGTGCAAGCCAGTTTTGCACAAGCAGAATACTCGGGTTAAACTTGACGAGCCTAGCATATGTAGATATGGCCTCGGAACAGTGAGACCGAAAGGTCGATCATGAATCATATAGTAGATATGATCAACATAGTGATGTTCACCATTGAAAACTACTCCATCTCATGTGATGATCAGACATGTTTTAGTTGATATGGATCACGTGATCACTTAGATGATTAGAGGGATGTCTATCTAAGTGGGAGTTCTTAAGTAATATGATTAATTAAACTTTAATTTATCATGAAGTTAGTACCTGATAGTATTTTGCATGTCTATGTTGTTGTAGATAAATGGCTCGTGCTACTGTTCCTTTGAATTTTAATGCGTTCCTAGATAAAGCTAAGTTGAAAGATGATGATAGAAACTACACGGACTAGGTCCGTAACTTGAGTATTATCCTCATTGCTGCACGGAAGAATTATGTCCTGGAAGCATCGCTAGGTGCAAAGCCCGCTGTAGGAGCAACACCAGATGTTATGAACGTCTAGCAGAGCAAAGCTGATGACCACTCGATAGCTCAGTGTGCCATGCTTTACGACTTAGAATCGGGACTTCAACGATGTTTTGAACATCATGGAGCATATGAGATGTTCCAGGAGTTGAAGTTAATATTTCAAGCAAATGCCCGGATTGAGAGGTATGAAGTCTCCAATAAGTTCTGCAGCTGCAGGATGCAGGAGAATAGTTCTGTCAGTGAACATATACTCAGAATGTCTGGGTACCACAACCACTTGACTCAACTGGGAGTTAATCTTCGTGATGATAGTGTCATTGAAAGAGTTCTTCATTCACTACCACCAAGCTACAAAAGCTTCATGATGAACTATAATATGCAAGGAATGGATAAGACAATTCCCGAGCTCTTCGTAATGCTAAAAGCTGCGAAGGTAGAAATCAAGAAGGAGCATCAAGTGTTGATGGTCAACAAGACCACTAGTTTCAAGAAGAAGGGAAAAGGGAAGAAGGGGAACTTCAAGAAGAACGGCAAGCAAGCTGCTGATCAAGTTAAGAAGCCCAAGTCTGGACCTAAGCCTGAGACTGAGTGCTTCTACTGCAAAGGGACTGGTCACTGGAAGTGGAACTACCCCAAGTATTTGGCAAAGAAGGATGGCAAAGTGAAAGGTATATTTGATATACATGTTATTGATGTGTACCTTACTAATGTTCGCAGTAGCGCCTGGGTATTTGATACCGGTTCTATTGTTAATATTTGCAATTCAAAACAGGGGCTACAGATTAAGTAAAGATTGGCTAAGGACGAGGTGACGATGTGCGTAGGAAATGTTTCCAAAGTCAATGTGATCGCCGTCGGCACGCTACCTCTACATCTACCTTCGGGATTAGTATTAGACCTGAATAATTGTTTTTTGGTGACAGCATTAAGCATGAACATTATATCTGGATCTTGTTTGATGCGAGACGGTTATTCATTTAAATCAGAGAATAATAGTTGTTCTATTTATATGAGTAATATCTTTTATGTTCATGCACCCTAATGAGTGGTCTATTTTTATTGAATCTCGATAGTAGTGATACACATATTCATAGTATTGAAGCCAAAAGATATAAGTTTAATAATGATAGTGGAACTTATTTGTGGCACTATCATTTAGTTCATATTGGTATAAAGCGCATGAAGAAACTCCATGCTGATGGGCTTCTGGAATCACTTGATTATGAATCACTTGATGCTTGTGAACCATGCCTCATGGGCAAGATGACTAAGACTCCGTTCTCCGGAACAATGGAGCAAGTAAGAGACTTGTTGGAAATAATACATACTGATGTATGCAGTCCGATGAGTGTTGATGCTCACGGCGGGTATCGTTATTTTCTGACCTTCACAGATGATTTAAGCAGATATGGGTATATCTACTTGATGAAACATAAGTCTGAAACATTTGAAAAGTTCAAATAATTTCAGAGTGAAGTGGAATGTAACACCAACAATGCGGCTATATCTCCCACGAGTCGGGGCATGACTTAGAGGCATAGCCACATGGTAGGCTTGTCGCAAGAGGGGTAATCTTCACACATCCCATGTACTGAATAAGAAAGGGATAAAGAGTTGGCTTACAATCGCCACTTCACACATTACATAAATAAATCATACATCATCCAAAGTACAATCAAAGGTCCGACTACGGAACCAAAATAAAGGAAGACAACCCCAAATGCTAGATCCCTGGTCGTCTCAACTGGGCTCCTCTACTGATCATCCGGAAAAGAAACATAGTAATGGCCCGAATCCTCGTCGAACTCCCACTTGAGTTCGGTAGCATCGCTTGCACTGGTATCCTTGGCACGGTCGAGAAGCTAGAAGTGATCAAGAAGTGATCCTAAAGCTACTTACGTTCAAGCATAACACAAGGTCATGTTCACTTCCCGGACTCCACCGAAAAGAGACCATCACGGCAACACACGTGGTTGATTCACTTTAATTAAGTGTCAAGTTCTCTACAACCGGATATTAACAAATTCCCATCTGCCACATATCCGCGGGCACGGCTCTCGAAGGTTTATACCCTGTAGGGGTGTCTCAACTTAGCCCATCACAAGATCCCACGGTCAATGAAGGATATTCCTTCTCCCAGGAAGACCCGGTCAGTTTCAGAATCCCGGTTACAAGACATTTCGACAATGGTAAAATAAGACCAGCAAAGCCGCCCGATGTGCTGACAAATCCGGATAGGAGTCGCACATATCTCGTTCTCAGGGCACACCAGATAGGTCAAGCTACGAGTAAAACCAACCCTCAAGTTTCCCCGAGATGGCCAAGCAGGCTGCCCATTTCAGACCAACACTCAGAGGAGCACTGGCCCAGGGGGTTTTAAAATAAGATGACCCTTGAGTCTGTAGAACCCAACGGAAAGGTATATGGTGGTAGGTAGGAAAATGGTAAAACCAAGGTTGGGCCTTGCGGGAGGAGTTTTATTCAAAGCGAACTGTCAAGGGGTTCCCATAACACCCAACCGCATAAGGAACACAAAATCGAGGAACATAACACCGGTATGACGGAAACTAGGGTGGAAAGAGTGGAACAAAACACCGGGCAAAAGGTCGATCCTTCCACCCTTTACCAAGTATATAGATGCACTAAAGTAAATAAGAGATAATAATGATATCCCAACAATATCCATGTTCCAACATGGAACAAGCTTCATCTTCACCTACAACTAGCAACACCATAAGAGGGGCTAAGCAAAAGCGGTAACATAGCCAAACAACGGTTTGCAAGGAAGGTGGGTTAGAGGCTTGACATGTTAACATGGGAGGCATGATAAACAAGTGGTAGGTAGCGCGACATAGCAATAGAGCGAACAACTAGCAAGCAAAGATAGAAGTGATTTCGAGGGTATGGTCATCTTGCCTGCAAAGCTCTCAAAGTTGTCAAAAGCTTGATCCTCGTTAGCATACTCAACAGGTTCCTCATTCACGTACTCGTCTCCCGGCTCTACCCAAAGCAAGAACACAAGCAAAGGACCGACAATCAATCACGGTGCAATGCACAAGCAACATGATGCAATACATGGCATGATATGCAAGACATGATATGCAAGACATGATATGCAATGCATATGCGTGCTTCGGAAGGGAAAGAATGATCAAGATATCAACTTGGCAAACCAAGTACGCCGCTAGAAAGATGAGATGATTTCGGTTGAAATTGATATAAAGATCACCGGAAACGGATGCACGGTTTGCAAATGGCAAGCAAAACAAGAATGGTGCAAAACTATAATTAACAGCATGAAGGCACTTAGAATGCAACAAGAAACTAAGCTACTGCACTCCAACATAACAACAAAGCTTATGGAAGTGATTTACAAGAGATTCTTGACAAAACATGAACACTGAGCTACGACTAAAACACACTAGAACAGGCTCACACAAGCATGGCAAAAGTGCAAAAGATATCAGCATCACAGACTTAGTGAAAATACTAACATGTCAAAACAACATCAGGAAGCAATGTTTAGAGCAAGCAAACATCATGCTACAAGAACATATCATAGCAAACCAAGGCATGGCATGATTCTACTAAATGCATAGATCAAAAGTCCCGTGCTGAACATGAGCCCAAATGGCACAGAAGATATGGTGGCACCCATGTAAACATAGCAAGTTTTATTAACAGTTTCAGACTTAGCAGAAAAACAGAGCATAGCATAAACAGATTCATGATAGCAACTTTGCGAGCTCATGCCACTCACCACAAAGCATTGCATGACAATATAAGCATAGCAATAGCAAGATGACATGTTGATGAAGCTAAACATGGCAAGAGCAAGTTCATAGTATGCGTGGATCACTAGCAACAACAATAGCAATATTGATTAACATGTTAACATTCTGCCAAGAACATTTTATAGCAAAAGTAGAGCAAGCAAAAGACATGCTAGAGCACTCGATAATTGCAAATAGGGGCATTGATGGATAGAGCATAACCACATGTTCAAAACATCCTTACTGAAGTAACCCAAAATAAGCATGGATCTCACTATAGCATCAAGTTTACATGGCATCAAAATAACAGCAGGTAAAAGACTTAGCAAAATTCTGTCCCTGAAAACAGCAACATTACGGAGCCTAGTTTGCATGCTTATTCTAGTCACCACATAGATCACAAAAATACAAGAAAACAACCCCTGTAAATATGGCATGTTGTAGTTCAAGACACGTGTAGACCTCAAGCTCATATGATGCACACATCAAATGCAACAAAAATGACAAAACCTCATAAACTGATAAGTACCAGCAGTTAACATTTTATAGCACTCTTGCATCAAAGAAAATGGCATCATAAGGTACAGTAACATGCATGGACATGCTTCTACCATGAAGAGCTCAATGAGGTGAACAATTTGATATATCATATGCATGATTTGGAGCCACGGTCACCGAGATACGACAAGTCAAAGAGGGCATAAAAATGTCACTGGGAAAAAGACTTAGAAGAAATTATACCCTCTGGAAACTGGACGGCGTCAATCCGGGACGGTGATGCGGCGTTTGGATGCCCGACCTGGTGGATCTGATCCCAGCGGGTGTCAACGGGGGTGTCGGCGAGGGGAGGAGCCGGCGCGGTCAACGGCGGCCTGAAAGCGGCTTCGGCGAGCTGGGCACGGGGTGGCGCACTCCAGCGAACTCGGCGAGGGGCGGATCTGGCGCAGGCAGGCCTTGACGGCGCTGCGGAGGCAGAGATCGGCGGCGGTGGAGCGCGCGGGTAGCGGGGCGACGGCGCGGTCCCGCGCTCCGGCGAGCTCCTGTCGGAGCGGCAGCGAGGTCGAGCGGCAGGCGCGACGGATCTGTGGGCGGCGGGGCCGGCGAGGTGGGCGAAGGGCGGCAGCGCGGGGATGCGCTGGGGCGCGGGCGGCGACGATGGGCTCGGCGGGCCCGCTGCGGGCTCGCGGGCCAGCGGCAGTGGGCGGCGATGGAGTGACACATGGCGGGCAGGGATTGGTTGCGGGCAGAGGCGGCGGACGCATCCGGCTCGGACGAATGTGTCCGGCGGCGCGGAGGTGGTGGTGGCTAGGGTTTTGCCCAAAAATGGAGGGGAAGGGGCTTTTATATAGATAGAGGGAGTTTGGAGTGTCCAAATGAGATGTAGTTTTTCCCCACATGATCGTGATCCAACGACGGAGGACATGGAGATGGTTTAGATGGGTTATTGGGCCGTTTTGGAGGGGTGTTGGGCTGCAACACAGAAGAGGCCTTTACGGTTACCCGGCTAACTGTTGGAGCATCAAACGGCCTCCAAATGGAACGAAATTTGACAGGCGGTCTACCGGTGGTGTACCAAGGCCACTTGGCAAATCTCGGTCCATTTCGAGAACGTTTAACACCCACTCACAAAAAGAGACAAGAGGGGTGCGCCAGTGCATGTGGGAGTGTCGGATTGCGAAAGGACAACGGGGAAAATGCTCGAATGCATGAGACAAACATGTATGCAAATGAGATGCACATGACGACGTGATATAAAATGCATGACATGAACAAAATGCAAAACGAAGACAAAACCCAACCACAAAGGGAATCTCATAACTTAAAGCCGAAAATGGCAAGAGTCGGAGTTAAAAATATGGCACGTTACATCCGAGGTGTTACATGGAAAATCATCGTAACAAGAAAATTAAGTTTCTACGATCTGATCGTGGAGGTGAATATTTGAGTTATGAGTTTGGTATTCATTTGAAACAATGCGGAATAGTTTCGCAACTCACGCCACCTAGAACACCACAGTGTAATTGTCGTGGAATTGTCACGGCAGATGTCCTAGCAAAAGGACTTAGTCGTAGGGCCATTGCAACTAGGAAGCTTAAAGGGGTTAATCGGGACAAAGGACACGAGAGGTTTTATACTAGTTCGGACCCTTACGATGAAGGTAAAAGCCTACGTCTAGTTGTGTTTGGAATTGCTGGGGTTTCGATCACCAAGAGGCTAATCTGTCGGCTTGGTTATCGATCTGTTGTTTCTTGCCCTAAGCCGCCACCGGGTCGTCCCCTTATATACACGGGTTGACGCCTGGCGGCCTACAGAGTCCCGGACGACTCATAAAACGCGTCTGGATCGGTGACTTCTTTTATATGCCTTTCTTTACAAGTCTTTCCTTACATACGGCGGTTTACAATATTGGGCCTTAAGCCGCCTCTGGGCTTAGGACTTCTATAAGCCTTAATAAACTATCGCCTTGAATGTTACTGGGCTCCCTTTGTGACCCGCCATTGGGGCTGACCCGGCCCCTCCTGGGTGGGTCATACCTGGTAGCTATATCCCCAACAGTAATGGTGTGTCTGAACGTCGTAACCGCACTTTATTAGATATGGTGTGATCTATGATGTCTCTTACTGATTTACTGCTATCGTTTTGGGGTTATGCTTTAGAGAAGGCAGCATTCACGTTAAATAGGGCACCATCGAAATCCATTGAGACGAGACTGTATGAACTGTGGTTTGGCAAGAAACCCAAATTGTCGTTTCTTAAAGTTTGGGGCTTCGATGCTTATGTGAAAAATGTGTCTTTATAAGCTCGAACCCAAATTAGAGAAATGTGTCTTTATAGGATACCCAAAAGAGACTGTTGGGTACACCTTCTATCACAGATCCGAAGGCAACATATTCGTTGCTAAGAATGGATCCTTTCTAGAGAAGGAGTTTCTCTCGAAAGAAGTGAGTGGGAGGAAAGTAGAACTTGATGAGGTAACTGTACCTTCTCCCTTATTGGAAAGTAGTTCATCACAGAAATCACTTCCAGTGATTCCTACACCAATTAGTGAGGAAGTTAATGGTGTTGATCATGAAACTTATTATCAGGTTACTACCAAACCTCATAGGTCAACCAGAGAAAGATCCGCACCAGAGCGGTACGGTAATCCTGATCTGGAGGTCATGTTACTTGACCATGATGAACCTACGAACTATGAGGAAGCGATGATGAGCCCAGATTCCATGAAATGCCTTGAGGCCATGAAATCTGAGATGGGATCCATGTATGAGAAGAAAGTGTGGACTTTGGTTGACTTGCCCGATGATCGGCAAGCCATAGAGAATAAATGGATCTTCAAGAAGAAGACTGACACTGACGGTAATGTTACTGTCTACAAAGATCGACTTGTTGCGAAAGGCTTTCGACAAGTTCAAGGAGTTTACTACGATGAGACCTTCTCACCCGTAGCGATGCTTAAGTCCGTTCGAATCATGTTAGCAATTGCCGCATTTTATGATTATGAAATTTGGCAAATGGATGTCAAAACTGCATTCCTTAATGGATATATTAAAGAAGAGTTGTATATGATGCAACCGGAAGGTTTTATCGATCCAAAAGGTGCTAACAAAGTGTGCAAGCTCCAGCGATCCATTTATGGACTGGTGCAAGCATCTCGGAGTTGGAATATACGCTTTCATAGTGTGATCAAATCATACGGTTTTATACAGACTTTTGGAGAAGTCTGTATTTACAAGAAAGTGAGTGGGAGCTCTGTAGCATTTCTGATATTATATGTGGATGACATATTGTTGATCGGAAATGATACTGAATTTCTGAATAGCATAAAAGGATACTTGAATAAGAATTTTTCAATGAAAGACCTCGGTGAAGCTCCTTATATATTGGGCATCAAGATCTATAGAGATAGATCAAGATGCTTAATTGGATTTTCACAAATCACATACCTTGATAAAGTTTTGAACAAGTTCAAAATGGATCAAGCAAAGGAAGGGTTCTTGCCTGTGTTACAAGGTGTGAAGTTGAGTCAGACTCAATGGCCGACCACTGCAGAAGATAGAGAGAAAATGAAAGTCATTCCCTATGCCTCAGCCATAGGTTCTATCATGTATGCAATGCTATGTACCAGACCAGATGTGTGCCTTGCTATTAGTTTAGCAGGGAGGTACCAAAGTAATCCAGGAGTGGATCACTGAACAGCGGTCAAGAACATCCTGAAATACCTGAAAAGAACTAAGGATATGTTTCTCGTTTATGGAGGTGACAAAGAGCTCGTCGTAAACGGTTACGTCGATGCAAGCTTTGACACCGATCTGGATGACTCGGCGTCACAAATCGGATACATATTTTATTGAATGGGGGAGCTGTCAGTTGGTGCAGTTCTAAGCAGAGCGTCGTGGTGGGATCTACGTGTGAAGCGGGATACATAGCTGCTTCGGAAGCAGCAAATGAAGGAGTCTGGATGAAGGAGGTCATATCTGATCTAGGTGTAATACCTAGTGCATTGGGTCCAATTAAAATCTTTTGTGACAAGACTGGTGCAATTGCCTTGTCAAAGGAATCCAGATTTCACAAGAGAACCAAGCACATCAAGAGACGCTTCAATTCCATCCGCGATCAAGTCAAGGAGGGAGACATAGAGACTTGCAAGATACATACGGATCTGAATGTTGCAGACCCATTGACTAAGCCTCTCTCACGAGCAAAACATGATCAGCACCAAGACTCCATCGGTGTTAGAATCATTACTGTATAATCTAGATTATTGACTCTAGTGCAAGTGGGAGACTGAAGGAAATATGCCCTAGAGGCAATAATAAAGTTGTTATTTATATTTCCTCATATCATGATAAATGTTTATTATTCATGCTAGAATTGTATTAACCGGAAACTTAGTACATGTGTGAATACATAGACAAACAGAGTGTCCCTAGTATGCCTCTACTTGACTAGCTCGTTAATCAAAGATGGTTAAGTTTCCTAGCCATGGACATGTGTTGTCATTTGATGAACGGAATCACATCATTAGAGAATGATGTGATGGACTAGACCCATCCGCTAGCTTAGCACTTTGATCGTTTAGTTTATTGCTATTGCTTTCTTCATGACTTATACATGTTCCTATGACTATGAGATTATGCAACTCCCGAATACTGGAGGAACATTTGGATAATGAGGAATGCAAAAGTGTTCAGACATGAGAGATAGAGTTTTAATAGATGGAGGAGTGCTTTCATCCATGATATCACACTCATGCAACACAGAGTCAAGCAAAGATATAAGGAGGAGCTGCTAAGATGGATTTCATTTCTACCTCCATGAGGTTTTGTAAATTAGCTTCTTAGTTTTTGTTACATTTCTTCCTTTTTGATTACCCCTTGTAATCCATGTACATTGTATATTTACATTATGAATAAATGTTGAATGTTGTGGGGGGTTTCCCTACAGTCACCAGTCAAAAAAAATACCAGAGGAACACCTTGTGTGATATCAAACGTCACAACGTATCTGGGTGATTATGAAGATGCTCTATAGGTGTCTCTGATGGTGTTTGTTGAGCTGGCATAGATCGAGATTAGGATTTGTCACCCCGTGTATCGGAGAGGTATCTATGGGCCCTCTCGGTAATTCACATCACTATGAGCCTTGCAAGTAATGTGACTAATGAGTTAGTCACGGGATGATGCATTACGGAACGAGTAAAGAGACTTGCCAGTGACGAGATTGAACTAGGTATGATGATACCGACGATCAAATCTCGGGCAAGTAGCATACCGATGACAAAGGGAACAACGTATGTTATTATGCGGTTTGACCGATAAAGATCTTCGTAGAATATGTTGAAACCAATATGAGCATCCAGGTTCCGCTATTGGTTATTGACCGGAGATGTGTCTCGGTCATGTCTACATAGTTCTCAAACCTGTATGGTCCGCATGCTTAACGTTCGATGATGATATGTATTATGAGTTATGTGATTTGATGTGCCGAAGGTTGTTCGGAGTCCCGGATGTGATCACAGACATGACGAGGAGTCTCCAAATGGTCGAGACATAAAGATTCATATATTGGAAGGCTACATTCAGACAGCGGAATGGTTCGGGTCATTTCAGATAAGTTCCGGAGTA
>NC_041380.1:162737441-162742834 GCF_002162155.2 Triticum dicoccoides | reverse complement strand
TCCTTCCTTCTTCTCCTACTTGGACTAGGAAAGGGGGAAACCTACTCCTACTAGGAGTAGGAATCCCCCCCTTGGGCCGGCCCTCCTCCTCCCCTCCTTTATATATGGGGGAAGGGGGCACCCCATAGACACACAAGTTGATCTTTAGCCGTGTACGGTGCCCATCTCCATAGTTTTACACCTCGGTCATATTGTCGTAGTGCTTAGGCGAAGCCCTGTGTCGGTAACTTCATCATCACCATCAACACGTCGTCGTGCTGATGGAACTCACCCTCGGCCTCGGCTGGATCAAGAGTACGAGGGACGTCACCGAGCTGAACGTGTGCAGATCACGGATGTGTCGTGCGTTCGGTACTTGATCGGTTGGATCGCGAAGACGTTCGACTACATCAACCGCATTACTAAACACTTCCGCTTTCGGTCTACAAGGGTACGTAGAAACACTCTCCCCTTTCGTTGCTATGCATCTCCTAGATAGATCTTGCATGATCGTAGGATTTATTTTTTTGAAATATTGCATTCTCCAACAGTTCCTCCCTTGCGGGGTCTTCATCCACTAGGGATCTTCTCACATGGAGGTCTTGAACTCCATGGGAGTGGTGGTCTCTGTCTCTCTCTCAAGAGGAGGAGTAGAAGCAAAGCTCACATAAAAATGAGCTATCACTTTGTTAACCCTAGAAATGAGGTGGATGTGGTCTATTGATAGTCTAAGCCGCGAAGGGGTAAGTGGGAGAGGGATACAAGGCCCAAGTCCCGCAGCTGCGCACAGGCAGGTACCGGATGTCCGATCGGTGTCGGACGTCCGATGGCTCGTGAGGTACCGGACGTCCAGTGCGGGTTGGACATTCGATGTTTTGGCTCTGTTGAAGTGGCGTCGGATTTCCGGACGATGTTGGTCGTCCGGTCGCTGGAGGATACCGGACGTCCGTTGTCGTGTCGGTCGTCCGGTCGCTGTAGGGCTCGTCGGTTGTAGCTCTTTTGGCTTGTGAAGTCTCTAGGCGTCGGACGTCCAGAGGTCGTCGGTCGTCCGGAGGCCGTCGGACATCCTAGAGGTGTAGCTTGTAGCAGATCCGTTTCTTTCGTCTTCTCTTCCAGGCTTCCCTCGCGGATGGTGTAGTTGTACACTTGCGCTCGCACTCCTGCTCGTCGTCTGCAGCGTTCCAACAATACCTATGCATGCACACGAGTGGAGTGTCAAGTAGTATACCATCCTCAAATGGGTCAAGTGAACACGTGTAAAGAAGATGATTCACCTTTATGTATGTGAAGTAGATATCGCACGTGTCACTTTCCAAACGGACTCTTGACATGATGATGTTCGTAAGATGCTCCGCATCAGCTGACCTTATGATAGATCTGAAAGGAGCGGAACGCTCGCATCTTTGATGGCGACGCCGAGCGTTCGACGAGGTAGGTGTTGCACCTCCTTCTAACGGAGGCACATGACTGGGCACTGGGCGGCGACCGCCACTTTTTGCTACGAGAGTAGGACTTCGTAGCTGGCTCTCTAGGCCTCTTTGTGTTTGTTTTCGCCCTTGCTTGCTTGCTAATGTGTTAGCTTGCCCGTGTAATCGGCATTCTTTGCCCCACTTCTAATCGATTGAAATACGTAGCTCTTCTGCGTTTATTTAAAAAAAATGTATTTTGGAGAAATTATTTAAAAAATCATGAACCATCGGTATGTTATTAAGCTCGAGAATCATCTTACTTTTGAGGGCAATACAATATGATCAAAAGAGTAAAAAGTTGACGCAACCCTAACTCATTGATAGAAAATGCACCTGAAAAATTGACTAAGTAGCACAATCAATCTTAGAGTGATGATTCAATCATCAATTTAGTAAAAATGAAATTATTGTTCATTAAATTTCAAACAATCGGGTTGCTAGAAGTATATGGATTGATTTCACACTCCACAGCTCTAATGTAATTTTGATGGTCAGGTGACTGATCCGAAACACAAGATGCAAGGTGCAGCATCCCACGCCGGACCTAAATGCACGGTTTGAACCACGGTAAGAGCATCTCTAGCCGTTCGGCTCCCCAGGGCGCTGAAAAAGAGCCCCCTGGGGGCGAGCCGGCGCTAGATTGGCGTGTGAGGGCGACCTAGCTCCCAGTCGTCGACCCAACGGTCGTCCCGGGTGCGGTGATATTGCGTATAAAATATATGCAAACTCGGCGACATTTGCACAAACTCGGCAAAATTTCATTCAAATTGGTACATAGAACATGAAAACATGCAAACTACGCCTAAACTATGCCTAGCCGCCGCCGTCGTCGTCTACATGCCGAGAAGCCTGTAGAAGCGGGTGTAGTCGTCGTCATCGTCGTGCGGCTGGCTTGAGTCGGCGACGTTGCTGCTGCAGCCCTGGCCAGGGGCGGCGAGGCGTGGTGGCGCGCTGGACGGCCCGGCCTCGTCCTCGTCGTCGCTGTCAAGGACGATGACGCCGCGCTCCTCGCGCCCGCGGCGCCAGGCCTAGAGCTCCGCGTACGCCCGGCGCTGGTGGCGGACCTGCTCACGGACGTAGTCCTCCTTCGCCCACTTGAGAGCGGACTCATCGTCGGGGGCAGGCATCTCGACGTGCTCCGGCTTCACCGGGAGCAACCCCGGCTCGGGCTTCGGCCGGACCAGGCGAAGGG
The DNA here is from genome assembly GCF_002162155.2 of Triticum dicoccoides. Taxonomy (NCBI): domain Eukaryota; kingdom Viridiplantae; phylum Streptophyta; class Magnoliopsida; order Poales; family Poaceae; genus Triticum; species Triticum dicoccoides. The sequence goes on along the minus strand of NC_041380.1, from coordinate 162,740,194 downwards.
AGCGCCTCCCCGGAGTCAGACCAGGCGGGGAGGGCCGGGCATCCTCGTTGATGACGAGGGCACCGCTGCGGGTGCGGCGCCCGAGCGGCATCTCCTTCGGCTCGGGCTTGACGGGGCGGAGCGGCGCGGCCGGTGAGCCAGAGCCCGACGACGCGGATGACCCCGGCTCCATCCTCCGCGGTGCCAAGAGCTACCACGGTGGCGGGAGAAGGTCGGCCGCTGCGGGTAATCGAGGCGCGACACGTTCCCGGTCTCGATGTGGTCGAGGACGGCCTCGAGGGTGCGTCCTGGCACGCCCCACCACTCACGTCGACCGCCGACGTTGAAGCAACCGCAGGGGATGATGCCGTTGGTGGCGGCGATCTGCTCGTCGCGGCGGCGTTGGAAGTACATGGTCCAGAGGGTGTGGCTGTCGGTGGTGTAGTGCGGCTCGTCCCTCTGCGCCTGCGTCAGGGAAGAGCGGATGCGGGCGATCTCGGCACGCCGCGCCGCTCCTTCGGGCACCGGTGGCATCGGTACGCCGTCGGCGCTCAGGCGCCACGTCCCCGGCACCCGCATGTCCGGGGGCGTCGGGTACTCGGCCTCGTAGAGCAGGCGCACCTCCTACTCTTGGAGGTGGCGGCGGCCGAAGTCGTTCGCCGCCGCGCCGTCGCTTGGGTACCTCTCGGCAATGTTTCTCGTCGGCGGAAAGAGAGGAGTGTTGCTATCTACGCCGGAGAGGGGGGGGATGAGAGCTGTGGCGTCCACCGGTGGGGAGGTCGTCTTTTATAGCCGTAGCGGGGCGGTGACGGGCTGCATGCCGGGCGACGCGTGGCTGGACGTGCGTCGCGGCGCGTTCACTGCGCCGCCCGTGAGAGGCATCAATGGAGGCTGACCGGCGCGGCAGCGAGGCAGCTTTCGCATTGATTCCCACGGGAACCGAGGCAATGAGGGCGACGAAGCGGCGTCTCGCTGACTCGACGGGCCCATCTGCTTTCGCGCCAAAACAATCGCCCCGGCGTCCCCGGACGCCCCAGCGCGTCGGGTTCGGTAAAGGTCCGCCTTAGACCCAAACAGGCGAAAAACAGGTTTCTGAAGACATGACTGGACCGATTTTTCGACACCGGCGCAACAAAATCACCTGAGAAGGGGCCTGCTGGGGGTGCGGCTTGAGATGCTCTAAGGCGTGGACAAATCGACAATCCACCGGCGAGGCGTCCCAGAGGAACGAGAGGTTGGCTGGCCTGGCGCGGCGGCCCTCGGCGCACGGGGACACGCGGCGAGCGGCGCGACGTGGGCCTTCCCCTCCCGCGCGGCCGGCGGCCTCCTGTCCAGGCAGGCAGGCGAGGATCCCGTCCTTTGGAGAAAGTGCTCATCTAGTCCATGATGAGAGATCCGAGCGCGGCAAGGTGACGGGGTTTTCTTGCGATATTTCTATTTAAAAGGTTGCCACGCATGCGTACGGGATATTTCCGTTTGTCAGTTGGGGCCTGCCATACGTACATGTTCATTCGGTCCGTGCATGTATGAATTAGTAGTGGTATATATTCCACAACATATATGATACAATCTGCCGTGTAAAGCATGGGTTGTTGATCCAGAAGATAGGCTCAAACATGTCCTCCGTTAATTATCTCCAGAATATGCCTCCGTTTCGTCTTCCTGCGCGCCGAGATTCTAATCTGGCAGCCCAGATGAATCTAGTACGGGTAGTTTTCTTTTTCTTTTTTGATTTGAGAATATAAGATGAATCTAGCCGCCAACATGAGATGAGATGAGATGCATAGCGATCCAGATGCGCCTACGGCCCTGCAAAATCATGTCGATTAACCCTGTCATGATTGAGACCCATTAATTCGATTTGCAGGATATCGCTACAGTGCACTGTATCCTACCCAGACAGCTAACCGTCAGACCCCATTGTGTTGTGGTGTCATCGCACTCATACACCGCTGATACACGCACCAAGGCAAAGGTGGTAGGAGTATCACCTCTCCCCCATGCCTATATAAAGATAGACCACACCCTTCGTCTCCCTTCCATGTCAACCTAACTGCCTTCTCCATTCCTCCTCTGTTTCTTGGATACAAACCGACTGACACCCTCTAGTTCATTAGCATAGGCTCTCCGTGCTTCCTCTGCTTTGTAACCATGGTGGTTCTTGCCAAGGGCGAGCTGGAGCAGATCGCGCTCCCGGCCGTGCACAAGACGGCGCCGCCGCTGGCCGACGTGCCGGAGGTCGACCTTGCCGTGGCGGGTAGCGGCTCTGATGGACGGGCGGCCGCCGCACGCGCGGTGGCGCTGGCGTGCGAGGAGCACGGGTTCTTCAAGGTGACGGGCCACGGCGTGCCGGCAGAGCTCCTGACGCGCGTCGAGAACGCCGCTGCCGCCTTCTTCGCGCTCTCGCAGCGGGACAAGGAGGCGGCGATGTCGGCCGCGACGCCGGGCAGTCCGTTCGGCTACGCAAGCAAGCGGATAGGCAACAACGGCGACCTCGGGTGGGTCGAGTATCTCCTGCTCGGTGTCTCCGCCGCGACCAGCGGGCCACTGTCCGTGCCCGAAGGGGTGGTGCCGTCAGCGTCGCTCTGCTCTTTCCGGTGAGTGCACCCTTGAATTGAATTGATAATTACTCCAGCTTGCAGCGTGCACGTACCACCAGTAAGATCTTTCTATTTACGACACGTTATTATAGTGATGATTAACCACGGTCCACGTAGTACTAATTAAAGGGGAATCGATTAGTACGCGTTAGCAGATTGTTGGTAGCACTTGGT
>NC_041380.1:162679571-162737267 GCF_002162155.2 Triticum dicoccoides | reverse complement strand
CTCAAAAGAAACGGCTTTTGTTGGTAGTAAAAAAGAAAAGAAAGTGAAAAGGGAGGCGAGAGAGCGAGCAGTATCATGGACTGGTCCCCGTTGCCTTAATACAGGCTCAATAAAACATGTGTCTGGCCAAACAAAGACTTACAGGTCATTACGCCGAGATTGTCTGACCAAACAAAGACTACAGGTCATTCTGCAAGCTGGAATGTAGCCACTCCCCATCTCTCCTCACCTTTTGCCTTTTCGTCCCATGGACCTCACCTCCCTCTGTTTCTCTCGCCTCATAAGATTAGATTAGATCTACTTGAACACATGAACACAAGGCGGCTGGCTGGCTATGGCTAGTGAATATATGCGTCGCAAACAGCACGTGCGATTCCTGCATCAACACAGTAGAGAATCTGCATTTCTGGCTCTGCCAACTACTGTAGTAGTATATAATAATACTACTACTATAGTGCAGTATTATCACGGTGCCATTACCGGTTACGTGCGTACGTGCCACCTCAGTCGCTCGCTTACTCACTGTTCTTATCGAGCTTCTCTCTTATTTTTCGAAAAACGTTTTATTTTGCAGAAAGGTGCTGAAAAAGTGGAAATGATATAAAACTTTCAGCTGGCGGGCTGGCTTGCCGGCCGGCCACTGTTGGAAGCTTTGTTTTCGCGTTGTTCCATCGACCGAGTCTTTCTTTTCTTTTTCGCCGTCTTGCGTGCACGTGCACGTGTGCAGCCCCCGGTTTCGTAGCCTACGTCGAGTTGGCCTTGTATAATGACACCTTTCCCGCCATCTTCACAAAGAATCCTTTTTCCCGTGCCCACTACTATCGCTCGCATGGCATGTCATGCCACCGAAACGTCGAGAACAAGTGCCAGCGACATCTGTTATAAGTTGGGCTACAAGTTAATTACAATGTGACGCCGTATGCAAAACGTTTATACTTTATATATTACAGAGGTCTATCTTACACACACAAAACGTGTTATAGTACTATATCTAGCTTATACTAAAATTAATTAAAGCCTGTCTTTGGAGCAAAGGTCAAATCATGTTGCACTTAGACACTGAGACGAGTTGATTTTTCTTCTCTTGTGTCTGCAGCGACCTTCTGAACGAGTACACGGTGGCCGTGAGGAGGATGACCTGCCAGGCGCTGGAGCTGATGGCGGAGGGCCTGGGCATGGACGACAGGGACGCCTTCACCAGGCTGGTCCTGCACAAGGAAAGCGACTCGATGCTGCGGGTGAACCACTACCCGCCGCGCCCCGAGCTGAAGCTCCTGCAGCAGCAGCAGCAACACGGCGGCGGCGGCAGGGTCACCGGGTTCGGCGAGCACACCGACCCTCAGATCATCTCCGTGCTCCGCTCCAACGCCACCTCTGGCCTCGAGATCGCGCTGCGCGACGGCGCCTGGGTCTCCGTGCCGCCGGACCAGACCTCCTTCTTCGTCAACGTCGGCGACGCCTTGCAGGTACTACACCATAATGCTTAGCTCTCTGATGCCATATTTTTCTTTTCTCTATTGCTACTATTTCCTAAGAGTAATAAAAAATTGCTTAGCACGATGTTCAGCTGTCCATTGTGATGGGAATGGGATGGGGCCATGCTACTGTAGTGGATCGTGTGGGTGTCAAAGTGTCATTTCTCCATTTCCACATGGAAATCCCGACCTTACGGGGAACCATGATGTCCATGCCTAGTCAGTTTTGTCGAACAGGGGAATCTGAAAGCCATTATTCAATACCATATCATGTAAAGCATACAGCTAGCAACCCTACACGATTAATTCTCAGTACAGATAAATAGTACAATGATGGTGGCGGCACGGAGAGTTGACACCGGTAACCGTACGGACACACGGCAAGCTTTGCCTATGAAATCTCAGGACACGTAGTACAATGATAATGATGATGATAGCGGCACATAGAGTTGACACTGGCAATTGTGAAGCCGTTTTCTGGATGGAGCGGGCACCAAATACCCCACACAAACGTCTCGCGGGTTTGTTTCGGAATGACAACTCTGTTAGAGTGACCACCTTTTCGGCTAAAATCTTCATAATGATCATTATTGTTGACGTATAATATGCTGCATAATCTTTTATCAGATCCGTCTTTTGGTTGTATTGATTAGAGCATGCACTTCTACATAGTACCATGACGATCCAGCAGATATGGATACTCTGCTAGAGTTGCTCTAGGGTATACAAACTTTGAGAAGAAGAAAAAAACGATCATAGATGGCAAGCCTTTTGTTTCATTCTCATGTGTAAATTCCATATGCCTCGTTTGTTCGATGATTCGTTTCGTTTGCTCATGATACGAGTAAATGTACGCGCAGGTGCTGACTAACGGGAGGTTCCGGAGCGTGAGGCACCGGGTGATGGTGAACAGCGTCCGGCCGCGGGTGTCGGTGATCTTCTTCGGCGGCCCGTCGCCGCGGGAGACGCTGGCGCCGCTGCCGCAGCTCGTCGGGGAAGGCGGGCGCAGCCGGTACAGGGAGTTCACATGGCGGGAGTACAAGGCCTCGGCGTACCGGACCAAGCTGGCGGCGAACAGGCTCTGCCACTTCGAGACCACCAGCTAGCAGTCTAGCTAGCATGCGATTGCTTTGGCCTTTTTTGTTTTGGTGAGGATGTGTGAAACTTTGTGTGCACGGCGGCAGGGGTTTTTTGCTAGTGTGTTCCTAGTGACCGGTACATACGCCCGGTAAGGTTTTTGTGTTGATATATGCTGCAAAGCATTCTGTAGGTCCCGTTCGAGTTGGAGGCATCAGGTGAAGTATAGTGAAACGGTTCTGGATGTATGTGTTTGGTTGGTTGAATATACCGAAGGTGGAATGTGTCATGGTTATTTTTCTGATATAGTGTATGTGGTGTGTATGGAGATGTGTAGATGCTACCGAAAATGTAAATGGGTGTACACACAAGAAATTATATAGGTTCGGCACTCTACGCCCGAAGGTTTTTCTTAGGGAAACATGTTTACTTTATTGCTCAACTAAAACGGAGTTACGGAAACATCAAAACGGAATTACAGCCATCTGACCAATATGGATGCAACGCCCTCAACTTTGGTTCTTCCTGTTTTCATCGTCATCTCGTGGGAACTGCTCTCCCATAGCTCCCCGTGTGTCTTCCATGTCGTCCTATGGTTGGCTTCTTATGCCAGTGTCTGCGTTCCACCAAGCCTGCGTGTCATCTCTATCAATATGTGGCATTTGCGTCGGAGGTTTGCTTCTCTATCAAGCTGATGTTGCTCTGTGCGTCTTGGGGATCTTGCTCCCCATCGGCTGGTCCACTTTATCCCTTGATGTGTTGTTCCCCCAGCAACCTAAGAGATTCCCAATGCTTGATTTGCTCTTCGACTGTTGATGCCTTGTGATGCTTTGCTGGATTTTGCCTTTAAACTTGCTCATACTCTATTGAGACATTGGTATCTGTAACATCATGAGTTCTGACTCTTTTCCTTTTTTTTCTTATGCAGTTGAATTTCCAGTTGCACTTATTTCCTTGAGTTTTTCTTGAATCAACTTGCTTGGACTTAGCATACTAAAATCTTTAAAATTTGGCTAGCAACCAGCCACCACTAGTGCCTAACCCTCTGACCTATCCCTCTCTTGTTAAAACCTCTCTTCAATTTTTCTTTGAGGTTTATTTTTTTCAGAAAAAAATAATAAAAGCACCCTAGGTGCTTGAGTTGTAAAGCAACCACCTCTTCCCCTTTTCTGAAAATTCCTAAACAATTCCCATAATTTCTGTAGATCCTAAGTCAACCATAAATGCACCTAGGTCCCCCTAGAGTTTTTGTATTTGAGCCCCTCTTCTTCAAAACCAGTTCTGACCCAAACTTACACAGCAAGTGCCCTTGTTCTTACTCTGTTGGGGCTAAAGTTTGGTGAAGTTGATCACCTTAGGGACTAACTGTTGGAGAACGTAGTAATTTCAAAAAAATTCCTACGCACACGCAAGATCATGGTGATGCATCACAACGAGAGGGAAGAGTGTGATCTACGTACCCTTGTAGACCGACAGCGGAAGCGTTAGCACAACGCGGTTGATGTAGTCGTACGTCTTCACGGCCCGACCGATCAAGCACCGAAACTACGGCACCTCCGAGTTCTAGCACACGTTCAGCTCGATGACGATCCCCAGACTCCGATCCAGCAAAGTGTCGGGGAAGAGTTCCGTCAGCACGACGGCGTGGTGACGATCTTGATGCTCTACCGTCGCAGGGCTTCGCCTAAGCACTGCTACAATATTATCGAGGATTATGGTGGAAGGGGGCACCGCACACGGCTAAGAATATGATCACGTGGATCAACTTGTGTCTCTAGGGGTGCCCCCTGCCCCCGTATATAAAGGATCAAAGGGGGGGGGGTGCGGCCGGCCAGGAGGAGGGCGCGCCAGGAGGAGTCCTACTCCCACCGGGAGTAGGATTCCCCCCCCCCCCTTTCCTAGTTGGAATAGGATTCAGGAGTGGGAAAGAGGAGAGAGAGAAGGAAGGGGGGCGCCGCCCCCCTCTCCTTGTCCTATTCGGACTAGGGGGGAGGGGCGCGCGGCCCATCCCTGGCCACCTCTCCTCTCTTCCACTAAAGCCCACTAAGGCCCATATACCTCCCGGGGGGTTCCGGTAACCTCCCGGTACTCCGGTAAAATCCCGATTTCACCCGGAACACTTCCGATATCCAAATTTAGGCTTCCAATATATCAATCTTTATGTCTCGACCATTTCGAGACTCCTCGTCATGTCCGTGATCACATCCGGGACTCCGAACAAACTTCGGTACATCAAAATGTATAAACTCATAATATAACTGTCATTGAAACCTTAAGCGTGCGGACCCTACGGGTTCGAGAACAATGTAGACATGATCGAGACACGTCTCCGGTCAATAACCAATAGCGGAACCTAGATGCTCATATTGGCTCCCACATATTCTACGAAGATCTTTATCAGTCAGACCGCATAACAACATACGTTGTTTCCTTTGTCATCGGTATGTTACTTGCCCGAGATTCAATCGTCAGTATCTCAATACCTAGTTCAATCTCATTACCGGCAAGTCTCTTTACTCGTTTCGTAATACATCATCTCGCAACTAACTCATTAGTTGCAATGCTTGCAAGGCTTATGTGATGTGCATTACCGAGAGGGCCCAGAGATACCTCTCCGACAATCGGAGTGACAAATCCTAATCTCGAAATACGCCAACCCAACATTTACCTTTGGAGACACCTGTAGAGCTCCTTTATAATCACCCAGTTACGTTGTGACGTTTGGTAGCACACAAAGTGTTCCTCCGGCAAACGGGAGTTGCATAATCTCATAGTCATAGGAACATGTATAAGTCATGAAGAAAGCAATAGCAACATACTAAACGATCGGGTGCTAAGCTAATGGAATGGGTCATGTCAATCACATCATTCTCCTAATAATGTGATCTCGTTAATCAAATGACATCACATGTCTATGGTTAGGAAACATAACCATCTTTGATTAACGAGCTAGTCAAGTAGAGGCATACTAGTGACGTTTTGTTTGTCTATGTATTCACACAAGTATTATGTTTCCGAATAATACAATTCTAGCATGAATAATAAACATTTATCATGAAATAAGGAAATAAATAATAACTTTATTATTGCCTCTAGGGCATATTTCCTTTAGTCTCCCACTTGCACCAGAGTCAATAATCTAGATTACACAGTAATGATTTTAACACCCATGGAGCTTTGGTGCTGATCATGTTTTGCTCATGGAAGAGGCTTAGTCAACGGGTCTGCTATATTCAGATCCGTATGTATCTTGCAAATCTCTATGTCTCCCACCTGGACTAGATCCCGGACGGAATTGAAGCGTCTCTTGATGTGCTTGGTTCTCTTGTGAAATCTGGATTCCTTTGCCAAGGCAATTGCACCAGTATTGTCACAAAAGATTTTCATTGGACCCGATGCACTAGGTATGACACCTAGATCGGATATGAACTCCTTCATCCAAACTCCTTCGTTTGCTGCTTCCGAAGCAGCTATGTACTCCGCTTCACATGTAGATCCCGCCACAACGCTTTGTTTAGAACTGCACCAACTGACAGCTCCACCGTTTAATGTAAACACGTATCCGGTTTGCGATTTAGAATCGTCCGGATCAGTGTCAAAGCTTGCATCAACGTAACCATTTACGATGAGCTCTTTGTCACCTCCATATATGAGAAACATATCCTTAGTCATTTTCAGGTATTTCAGGATGTTCTTGACTGCTGTCCAGTGATCCACTCCTGGATTACTTTGGTACCTCCCTGCTAGACTTATAGCAAGACACACATCAGGTCTGGTACACAACATTGCATACATGATAGAGCCTATGGCTGAAGCATAGGGAACATCTTTCATTTTCTCTCTATCTTCTGCATTGGTCGGGGATTGAGTCTTACTCAATTTCACACCTTGTAACACAGGCAAGAATCCTTTCTTTGCTTGATCCATTTTGAACTTCTTCAAAACTTTGTCAAGGTATGTGCTTTGTGAAAGTCCAATTAAGCGTCTTGATCTATCTCTATAGATCTTAATGCCCAATATGTAAGCAGCTTCACCGAGGTCTTTCATTGAAAAACTGTTATTCAAGTATCCTTTTATGCTATCCAGAAATTCTATATCATTTCCGATTAGCAATATGTCATCTACATATAATATCAGAAATGCTACAGAGCTCCCACTCACTTTCTTGTAAATATAGGCTTCTCCAAAAGTCTGTACAAAACCAAATGCTTTGATCACACTATCAAAGCGTTTATTCCAACTCCGAGAGGCTTGCACCAGTCCATAAATGGATCGCTGGAGCTTGCACACTTTGTTAGCCCCCTTTGGATCGACAAAACCTTCCGGCTGCATCATATACAACTCTTCTTGCAGAAATCAATTCAGGAATGCAGTTTTGACATCCATTTGCCAAATTTCATAATCATAAAATGCGGCAATTGCTAACATGATTCGGACAGACTTAAGCATCGCTACGGTGAGAAGGTCTCATCGTAGTCAATCCCTTGAACTTGCCGAAAACCTTTTGCGACAAGTCAAGCTTTGTAGACAGTAATATTACCGTCAGCGTCAGTCTTCTTCTTGAAGATCCATTTATTCTCAATTGCTTGTCGATCATTGGGCAAGTCAACCAAAGTCCATACTTTGTTCTCATACATGGATCCCATCTCAGATTTCATGGCTTCAAGCCATTTTGCGGAATCTGGGCTCGCCATCGCTTCTTCATAGTTCGTAGGTTCATCATGATCTAGTAGCATGACTTCCAGAACAGGATTACCGTACCACTCTGGTGCGGATCTTACTCTGGTTCATCTACGAGGTTCAGTAGTATCTTGTTCTGAAGTTTCATGATCATTATCATTAGCTTCCTCACTAATTGGTGTAGGTGTCACATAAACAGGTTTCTGTGATGTACTACTTTCCAATAAGGGAGCAGGTACTGTTACCTCGTCAAGTTCTACTTTCCTCCCACTCACTTCTTTTGAGAGAAACTCCTTCTCCAGAAAATTTCTGAATTTAGCAACAAAAGTCTTGCCTTCGGATCTGTGATAGAAGGTGTATCCAATAGTTTCCTTTGGATATCCTATGAAGACACATTTCTCCAATTTAGGTTCGAGCTTATCAGGTTGAAGCTTTTTCACATAAGCATCGCAGCCCCAAACTTTCAGAAACGACAACTTTGGTTTCTTGCCAAACCACAGTTCATAAGGCGTCGTCTCAACGGATTTTGATGGTGCCCTATTTAACGTGAATGCGGCCGTCTCTAGAGCATATCCCCAAAACGATAGCGGTAAATCAATAAGAGACATCATAGGTCGCACCATATCTAGTAAAGTATGATTACGACGTTCGGACACACCATTACGCTATGGTGTTCCGGGTGGCATGAGTTGCGAAACTATTCCACATTGTTTCAAATGTACACCAAACTCGTAACTCAAATATTCTCCTCCACGATCAAATCGTAGGAATTTTATTTTCTTGTTACGATGATTTTCAACTTCACTCTGAAATTCTTTGAACTTTTCAAACGTTTCAGACTTATGTTTCATTAAGTAGATATACCCATATCTGCTTAAGTCATCTGTGAAGATGAGAAAATAACGATATCTGCCACGAGCCTCAACATTCATCGGACCACATACATCTGTATGTATGATTTCCAATAAATCTGTTGCTCTCTCCATAGTACCGGAGAACGGTGTTTTTGTCATCTTACCCATAAGGCACGGTTCGCAAGTACCAAGTGATTCATAATCAAGTGGTTCCAAAATCCCATCAGTATGGAGTTTCTTCATGCGCTTTATACCGATATGACCCAAACGGCAGTGCCACAAATAAGTTGCACTATCATTATCAATTCTGCATCTTTTGGCTTCAACACTATGAATATGTGTGTCACTACTATCGAGATTTAATAAGAATAGACCACTCTTTAAGGGTGCATGACCATAAAAGATATTACTCATATAAATAGAACAACCATTATTCTCTGATTTAAATGAATAACCGTCTCGCATCAAACAAGATCCAGATATAATGTTCATGCTTAACGATGGCACCAAATAACAATTATTTAGGTCTAATACTAATCCCGAAGGTAGATGTAGAGGTAGCGTGCCGACTGCGATCACATCGACTTTGGAACCATTTCCTACGCGCATCGTCACCTCGTCCTTAGCCAATCTTCGCTTAATCCGTAGTCCCTGTTTCGAGTTGCAAATATTAGCAACAGAACCAGTATCAAATACCCAGGTGCTACTGCGAGCATTAGTAAGGTATACATCAATAACATGTATATTACGTATACCTTTGTTCACCTTGCCATCCTTCTTATCCGCCAAATAGTTGGGGCAGTTCCGCTTCCAGTGACCAGTCTGCTTGCAGTAGAACCACTCAGTTTCAGGCTTAGGTCCAGGTTTGGGTTTCTTCTCTTGAGTAGCAACTTTCTTGCTATTCTTTTTGAAGTTCCCCTTCTTCTTCCCTTTGCCCTTTTTCTTGAAACTAGTGGTCTTGTTGACCATCAACACTTGATGCTCCTTCTTGATTTCTACCTCCGCAGCTTTCAGCATTGCGAAGAGCTCGGGAATAGTCTTATTCATCCCTTGCATATTATAGTTCATCACGAAGCTCTTGTAGTTTGGTGGCAGTGATTGGAGAATTCTGTCAATGACGCAATCATCTGGAAGATTAACTCCCAATTGAATCAAGTGATTATTATACCCAGACATTTTGAGTATATGCTCACTGACAGAACTGTTCTCCTCCATCTTGCAGCTATAGAACTTATTGGAGACTTCATATCTCTCAATCCGGGCATTTGCTTGAAATATTAACTTCAACTCCTGGAACATCTCATATGCTCCATGACGTTCAAAACATCGTTGAAGTCCCGATTCTAAGCCGTAAAGCATGGCACACCGAACTATCGAGTAGTCATCAGCTTTGCTCTGCCAGACGTTCATAACATCTGGTGTTGCTCCAGCAGCAGACCTGGCACCCAGCGGTGCTTCCAGGACGTAATTCTTCTGTGCAGCAATGAGGATAATCCTCAAGTTACGGACCCAGTCCATGCAATTGCTACCATCATCTTTCAACTTTGCTTTCTCAAGGAACGCATTAAAATTCAACGGAACAACAGCACGGGCCATCTATCTACAATCAAACATAAACAAGCAAGATACTATCAGGTACTAAGTTCATGATAAATTTAGGTTCAATTAATCATATTACTTAAGAACTCCCACTTAGATAAACATCCCTCTAATCCTCTAAGTGATTACGTGATCCAAATCAACTAAACCATGTCCGATCATCACGTGAGATGGAGTAGTTTCATTGGTGAACATCACTATGTTGATCATATCTGCTATATGATTCACGCTCGACCTTTCGGTCTCCGTGTTCCAAGGCCATATCTGTATATGCTTGGCTCGTCAAGTATAACCTGAGAATTCTGTGTGTGCAACTGTTTTGCACCCGTTGTATTTGAACGTAGAGCCTATCACACCCGATCATCACGTGGTGTCTCAGCACGAAGAACTTTCGCAACGGTGCATACTCAGGGAGAACACTTCTTGATAATTAGTGAGAGATCATCTTATAATGCTACCGTCAATCAAAGCAAGATAAGATGCATAAAAGATAAACATCACATGCAATCAATATAAGTGATATGATATGGCCATCATCATCTTGTGCTTGTGATCTCCATCTTCGAAGCACCGTCGTGATCACCATCGTCACCGGCGCGACACCTTGATCTCCATCGTAGCATCGTTGTCGTCTCGCCAATCTTATGCTCCCACGACTATCGCTACTGCTTAGTGATAAAGTAAAGCATTACAGCGCAATTGCATTGCATACAATAAAGCGACAACCATATGGCTCCTGCCAGTTGCCGATAACTCGGTTACAAAACATGATCATCTCATACAATAAAATTTAGCATCATGTCTTGACCATATCACATCACAACATGCCCTGCAAAAACAAGTTAGACGTCCTCTACTTTGTTGTTGCAAGTTTTACGTGGCTGCTACGGGCTTAAGCAAGAACCAATCTTACCTACGCATCAAAACCACAACGATAATTTGTCAAGTTGGTGTTGTTTTAACCTTCGCAAGGACCGGGCGTAGCCACACTCGGTTCAACTAAAGTTGGAGAAACTGTCACCCGCAAGCCACCTATGTGCAAAGCACGTCGGGAGAACCGGTCTCGCGTAAGCGTACGCGTAATGTCGGTCCGGGCCGCTTCGTCCAACAATACCGCCGAACCAAAGTATGACATGCTGGTAAGTAGTATGACTTATATCGCCCACAACTCACTTGTGTTCTACTCGTGCATATAACATCAACACATAAAACCTAGGCTCGGATGCCACTGTTGGAGAACGTAGTAATTTCAAAAAAAATCCTACGCACACGCAAGATCATGGTGATGCATCGCAACGAGAGGGAAGAGTGTGATCTACGTACCCTTGTAGACCGACAGCGGAAGCGTTAGCACAACGCTGTTGATGTAGTCGTACGTCTTCACGGCCTGACCGATCAAGCACCGAAACTACGGCACCTCCGAGTTCTAGCACACGTTCAGCTCGATGACGATCCCCGGACTCCGATCCAGCAAAGTGTCGGGGAAGAGTTCCGTCAACACGACGGCGTGGTGACGATCTTGATGCTCTACCGTCGCAGGGCTTCGCCTAAGCACTGCTACACTATTATCGAGGATTATGGTGGAAGTGGGCACCGCACACGGCTAAGAATATGATCACGTGGATCAACTTGTGTCTCTAGGGGTGCCCCCTGCCCCCGTATATAACGGATCAAAGGGGGGGGTGCAGCCAGCCAGGAGGAGGGCGCGCCAGGAGGAGTCCTACTCCCACCGGGAGTAGGATTCCCCCCCCCCCCTTTCCTAGTTGGAATAGGATTCGGGAGTGGGAAAGAGGAGAGAGAGAAGGAAGGGGGGGCGCCGCCCCCCTCACCTTGTCCTATTCGGACTAGGGGGTAGGGGCGCGCGGCCCATCCCTGGCCACCTCTCCTCTCTTCCACTAAAGCCCACTAAGGCCCATATACCTCCCGGGGGGTTCCGGTAACCTCCCGGTACTCCGGTAAAATCCCGATTTCACCCGGAACACTTCCGATATCCAAATTTAGGCTTCCAATATATCAATATTTATGTCTCGACCATTTCGAGACTCCTTGTCATATCCATGATCACATCCGGGACTCCGAACAAACTTTGGTACATCAAAATGTATAAACTCATAATATAACTATCATCGAAACCTTAAGCGTGCGGACCCTACGGGTTCGAGAACAATGTAGACATGACCGAGACACGTCTCCGGTCAATAACCAATAGCGAACCTGTATGCTCATATTGGCTCCCACATATTCTACGAAGATCTTTATCGGTCAGACCGCATAACAACATACGTTGTTCCCTTTGTCATCGGTATGTTACTTGCCCGAGATTCGATCGTCGGTATCTCAATACCTAGTTCAATCTCGTTACCGGCAAGTCTCTTTACTCGTTTCGTAATACATCATCTCGCAACTAACTCATTAGTTGCAATGCTTGCAAGGCTTATGTGATGTGCATTACTGAGAGGGCCTAGAGATACCTCTCCGACAATCGGAGTGACAAATCCTAATCTCGAAATACGCCAACCCAACATTTACCTTTGGAGACACCTGTAGAGCTCCTTTATAATCACCCAGTTATGTTGTGACGTTTGGTAGCACACAAAGTGTTCCTCCGGCAAACGGGAGTTGCATAATCTCATAGTCAAAGGAACATGTATAAGTCATGAAGAGAGCAATAGCAACATACTAAATGATCGGGTGCTAAGCTAATGGAATGGGTCATGTCAATCACATCATTCTCCTAATAATGTGATCTCGTTAATCAAATGACATCACATGTCTATGGTTAGGAAACATAACCATCTTTGATTAACGAGCTAGTCAAGTAGAGGCATACTAGTGACGTTTGGTTTGTCTATGTATTCACACAAGTATTATGTTTCCGGATAATACAATTCTAGCATGAATAATAAACATTTATCATGAAATAAGGAAATAAATAATAACTTTATTATTGCCTCTAGGGCATATTTCCTTCACTAACTACACTCACCCAAAAATCAGAACTAAACCGTACTCCCTTCCCTCTCAGCACAACACAAACACCTAGCTAACAGAAACTTCTAGAAGGTCCAGTTGGCAACACAGATGCCCCTGGCCCCAGCTGTAGCCACACACACACTTAGTGCACCCCCCTAGCAAATGTACAAGGTCGTGCATGCATGTGGTCACCGCGGCCATAGCTGCCTCGGAGACCAAGAGTCTGACATGCTAGATCGCGCACTCTACGCAACGCCTGCCCCTGGCCACATGCCTAAGCCCGCAAGCGCATACCCGACACTCAGTGCCACGCGCAACACTCCCCTCGCACGCCTGAGCCTATCCCCGCGTCCAACCAATACCGCTCCGGCCAGGCCCCTCTCCCCCAAGCGCACAGTTGCTCCGGCTAGTGTTCGACCGTGGCCCTAGCAACATCATGGAGTGTAGGCCGGTCCAGAGGAGGGTTGGCTCCTTCCCTTTGACCCCTTGGACCATCCTGAGCCCCGGCTAGGCTAGCCGTAGGCCGGCACAGACCCAACTAGCCGACAACGCTGAGCACGGCGGCGCCATGGCCCCAACAACCTCTCTCGAGCCTATAAAAGGCACCCTGAGCCTCGTTGCTCTTCACACCAGCTCCAATCCTCTCCCTAGACACCGCACGCTCGCCAAGCTTCATCGTAGCAACCTTTAGACCCCGAATCGACTCGATCTCCGCTACACGGACACCACCACCAGCAGCTCGCTCCACCCCAGCCCAGCCCAAACTGTAGGATCGAAAGTATGTCTAGAGGGAGGTTAGACTACTTGACCAAATAAAAACGTATCGTTTTCCCAATTTTAGTTGTGGACAAGTTTTAGCAATTCTACCAAATCAAATACACCCTACACATGCAAGTTTAAAAGTTGTATAGCGGAAAGTAAGGACTTCGCATATGAACGTAAAGGAGGGATTGGAGATTTCAAATGCATTGAAGACACGATGATTTTTGGTGTGGTGCCGATAGGTGGTGCTATGTATGTCCATGTTGATGGAGACTTCAATCCACGGAGGGCAATGGTTCCGCGAGTCCATGGAGGGCTCCACCCAAGAAGGGTCCATGAGGAAGCAACCTTATTTATTCCACCATGACTTACGCCCACGAAAGGCTAGCCTCACTCAAGTAGATCTTCACGAAGTAGGCGATCTCCTCGCCCTTACAAACTCCTTGGTTCAACTCCACATGATCTTGGAGGCTCCGAGGTGACACCTAACCAATTTAGTAGACACCAGTCTCCAAAAGGTAATAGATGTTGTGTTGGTGATGAACCTTGCTTGTGTGCTTCAAATCATAGTCTCATCAACACTCAATCTCTCTCACACACAGATTTGGCTTGGATAGGAGAAGGATTGGAGTGGAAAGCAACTTGAAGAGGCTGAAATCAAGGTTCAAATGGTAGGGTTGGAATCTCTTGATCTCAACACATGAGTAAGTGGTTCTCTCTCAGAAAAACAATGGTGGAAGTAGTGTTTCATTCTGATGGCTCTCTTAGAGAGAGGTGGGGTGGAGGGGTATAAATAGCCTTCACCCAAAATCCAATAGTTACACACTTTTGACTCAAATTGGTGAGACCGATGTTGGGGAACGTTGCATGGAAAACAAAAAATTCTACGCACACGCAAGATCTATCCATTGAGATGCATAGCTATGAGGGAGGAGAGCATCTACATACCCTTGTAGATCGCTAAGAGGAAGCATTTATCAACGCAGTTGATGTAGTCGTACACCTTCGCGGTTCATGTAGGGGGGAGAGCATCCAAGGTTTCTTGCCAAAGCATAGTTCATAAGGTGTCATTTCAACAGATTTAGATGGTGCCCTATTTAACATGAATGCGGTGTCTCTAATGCATAACCCCAAAATGATAAAGGCAAATCGGTAAGAGACATCATAGAACGCACCATATCTAATAAAGTACGGTTATCACGTTCAGACACACCATTACGCTGTGGTGTTCCAGGTGGCGTGAGTTGTGAAACAATTCCACATTGTCTTCAATGAAGGCCAAACTCGTAACTCAAATATTCACCTCCATGATCAGATCATGGAAACTTTATTTTCTTGTTACGATGATCCTCCACTTCACTTTGAAATTCTTTGAACTTTTCAAATGTTTCAGACTTGTGCTTCATCAAGTAGATATACCCATACCAACTCAAATCATCTGTCAAGGTTAGAAAATAACGATACCCGCCGCGTGCTTCAACACTCATCGAACCGCATACATCAGTATGTATTATTTCCAATAAGTCATTAGCTCGCTCCATTGTTTCGGAGAATGGAGTTTTAGTCATCTTACCCATGAGGCATGGTTCGCAAGTATCAAATGATTCATAATCAAGTGATTACAAAAGTCCATGCGCATGGAGTTTCTTCGTGCGTTTTACACCAATATGATCTAAATGGCAGTGCCACAAGTATGTTGCACTATCATTATCAACTTTTCATCTTTTGGCATCAATATTATGAATATGGGTATCACTATGATCGAGATTCCACAAGAATAGACCATTAGTCAAAGGTGCATGACCATAAAAGATATTACTCGTATAAATAGAACAACCACTATTCTCTGACTTAAATGAATAACCATCTCGTAATAAACAAGATCCAGATATAATGTTCATGCTCAACACTGTCAGCAAATAAAAATTATTCAGGTCTAAAACTAATCCCGATGGTAGATGTAGAGGTAGCGTGCTGACATCGATAACATCAACCTTGGAACCATTCCCAACGCGCATTGTCACCTCGTCCTTAGCCAATCTTCGTTTATTCCGCAGCTCCTGTTTTGAGTTAGAAATATGAGCAACCGAACCAATATCAAATACCTAGGCGCTACTACGAGCATTAGTAAGGAACACATTAATAACATGTATATCAAATATACCTTTGTTCACTTCTCCATCCTTCTTATCTGCAAATATTTGGGGCAGTTCCGCTTATAGTGACCATTTCCTTTGCAGTAGAAGCACTCAGTTTCAGGCTTGGGTCCAGCTTTGGGCTTCTTCACGGGAGCAGCAACTTGCTTGCCGTTCTTCTTGAAGTTCTTTTTCTTTCCCTTGCCCTTTTTCTTGAAACTAGTGGTCTTGTTAACCATCAACACTTGATGCTCCTACTTGATTCCTACCTCCATTGATTTTCCACATCGCGAAGAACATGGGAATTGTTTTCGTCACCCCTTGCATATTACAGTTCATCACGAAGCATTTGTAGCTTGGTGTAATTGACTGAAGAATGCTGTCAATAACACCCTCAACTGGAAGATCAATTCCTAGATGAGTCAAGTGGTTATGGCACCCAGACATTTTGAATATGTGTTCACTGACAGAACTGTTCTCCTCCATCTTACAGTTAAAGAACTTGTTGGAGAGTTCATATCTCTCAACCCAGGCATTAGCTTGAAATATCAACTTCAGCTCTTGGAACATCTCATATGCTCCATGGCGTTCAAAACGCTTTTGAAGTCCCGGTTCCAAGCCGTAAATCATGGCACACTGAACTATCGAGTAGTCATCATCGAGCATGCCAGACGTTCACAATGTCTTCACCAGCTTCTATAGCAGGTATCTCACCTAGCGGTGCATCAAGGACATAATTCTTCGGTGCAACAATGAGGATAATCCTCAAGTTACAGACCTAGTCCGTGTAGTTGCTACTGATACGTCTTCAACATATCTATAATTTTTTTATTGATCCATGTTGTTACATTATCATTCTTGGATGTTTAACAATCATTTTTATAGCAAGTTATATCATTTCTTGGGACTAACCTATTAACATAGTGCCCGGTGCCAGTTGCTGTTTTTTGCTTGTTTTTTACATCACAGAAAATCAATACCAAACAGAGTCCAAACGCAGCATAACTTTTTGGAGAATTTTTCTGGACCAGAAGGAACAACTTGGGCCAAAGAAGTACCAGAGGGATGCCCCGAGGGGGCACAACCCACCTGGGCGCCCGCACCACCCCTTCGCCCTATAAGTACCCAAATATTCCAAAAACCCTAGGGGGTCGACGAAACACAATTCCAGCAGTCGCAAGTTCCAGAACCACAAGATCCAATCTAGACACCATCACAGAGGGGTTCATCATCCTCATTGGTGCCTCTCCGATGATGTGTGAGTAGTTCATTGTAGACCTACGGGTCTGTAGGCAGTAGCTAGATGGTTTCCTCTCTCTCTCTCTCTCTCTTGATTCTGAATACAATGGTCTCTTGGAAATCTATTTGATGTAACTCTTTTTGTGGTGTGTTTGTTGGGATCCAATGAACTTTGAGTTTATGATCATATATATATTTCCATGAAAGTTATTTTAGTTTTGATCTCTTATATGCATGATTATCTATAGCCGCGTATTTCTTCTTCGAATCTTTGGTTTAGTTAGGCCGACTAGATCAATTTTTCTTGCCACGGGAAGAGGTGCTTTGTGATGGGTTCGGTCGTGCGCTGTTTTTTTCCCAGTGACAGAAGGGGTAGCAAGACCCGTATTGATCGTTGCTATTAAGGATAACAAGATTGGGTCTATTCCTACATGAATAGATCTTGTCTACATCATGTCATCGTTCTTATTGCATTACTCCATTTCTCCATGAACTTAATACACTAGATGCATGCTGGATGGTGGTCGATGTGTGGAGTAATAGTAGTAGACGCAGGCAGGAGTCGGTCTACTAATCTTGCACGTGATGCCTATATAATGATCGTTGCCTGGATATCATCATATTTATTTGAGGTTCTATCAATTGCCCAACAGTAATTTATTTACCCACTGGGTTTAATTTCTTGAGAGAAGCCACTAGTGAAATCTATGAGCCCTGGGTCTATTCTTTATCATATTTGCGTTCTGATCTATTATTTTCCTTTGATATCTATTTTTTCTTTGCTTTTATTTTCATATATATTATTCCAAAAACTCGAGTGGCTTCACTAGTGGCTTCACTAGTGGCATGATGATAAAGAATAGACCCAGGGGTCGTAGATTTCACTAGTGGCTTCTCTCGAGAAATTAAACACGGTGGGTAAACAAATTACTGTTGGGGAATTGATAGAACCTCAAATAATTATGACGATATCCAGGCAATGATCATTATATAGGCATCACGTCTAAGATTAGTAGACCGACTCCTGCCTGCGTCTACTACTATTACTCCACACATCGACCGCTATCGAGCATGCATCTAGTGTATTAAGTTCATGGAAAATGGAGTAATGCAATAAGAATGATGACATGATGTAGACAAGATCTATTCATGTAGGAATAGACCCCATCTTGTTATCCGTAATAGCAACGATACATACGTGTCATGTCCCCTTCTGTCACTGGGATTGAGCACCGTAAGATTGAACCCATCACAAAACACTTCTTCTCATGGCAAAAAAAACTAATCTAGTTGGCCTAACTAAACCAAAGATTCGAAGAAGAAATATGTGGCTATAAGCAATCATGCATATAAGAGATCAAAACTCAAATAACTTTCTTGGATAAAATAAATCTGATCATAAACTCAAAGTTCATCGAATCCCAACAAACACACCGCAAAAAGAGTTACATCAAATAGATCTCCAAGAGACCATTGTATTGAGAATCAAAAGAGAGAGAGGAAGCCATCTAGCTACTAACTACGAACCCTAAGGTCTACAATGAACTACCCATGCATCATCGGAGAGGCACCAATGAGGATGATGAACCCCTCCGTGATGGTGTCTAGATTGGATCTGGTGTTTCTGGAACTTGCGGCAGCTGGAATTGTGTTTCATCGACTCCCCTAGGGTTTTTGTATTTTTGGGGTATTTATAGAGCAAAGAGGTGGTGCGGGAGCCGACCGTGGTGGGCACAACCCACCAGGGCGTGCCTGGGCCCCTAGGCACGCCCAGGTGGGTTGTGCTCCCCTCGGAGCCCCCCTCTGGTACTTCCTTGGCCCATCGTGTGTCTTATGGTCTAGAAAAAATCTCCAAAAAGTCTCGCTACGTTTGGACTCTGTTTGGTATTGATTTTCTGCGAAGTAAAAAAACAAGCAAAAAACAGCAACTGGCACTGGGCACTATGTCAATAGGTTAGTCCCAAAAAATGATATAAAGTTGCTACAAAATGATTGTAAAACATCCAAGAATGATAATATAACAGCATGTAACAATCAAAAATTATAGATACGTTGGAGATGTATCAGCATCCCCAAGCTTAATTCCTGCTCGTCCTCGAGTAGGTAAATGATAAAAACATAATTTTTGATGTGGAATGCTGCCTATCATGTTCATCACATATTCTTTTCTTTTGTAGCATGGACATTTGGACTTCTATATGATTCAAAGCAATAGTCTAGTTTTTACAAGAAGATTTCAATACTCGAGCATATTAATAAGCAACCATGTCTTTCAAAATATCAACACTAAAGAAAGTTATCCCTAGTCCATTATGCTCAAGCATTGATCCATTCATGAAACACACTCGCATATTAGCTACACCCAATGCTCAAGTACGATCATAGTGCCCCTTATTTGGTGATTTATAAGAGAAGATGGAGACTCAGACAAAAATAAAAATTGCATAAAGTAAAAAAGAAAGGCCCTTCATAGAGGAAAGTAGGGATTTGTAGAGGTGCCAGAGCTCAAAGCGGAAAAGATAGAGATAAAACATTTTGGCTGGCATGCTTTTCCTGTCAACAAAAACGATCAAGTAGTTCCCAACACTTTCCATGCTAAATATATCATAGGTGGTACCCAAACAGAAATTAAATTTTATTCCTTTTTCCACCATACTTTCACATTCCATGGCTAACTGTATCCACGGGTACCGTCCATACCAACACTTTCCAAGGAATTTATTTGACAACATAAAGTAAATTCATTTTTCATTTTGGGACTGGGCATCCCTAATACCTTTGCCTTACTCTCGTGCAATGACAAGTGAATAAACACTCATCTTGAGAATAATACATCTAGCATGGAAAAATGTCAGCCACCCCCTACCGTTTCATGAGCGGTATGAGCACACAAAAAGGAAATTTATTTTGAAAATTAGAGATGGCACATACAAATTTGCTTAGAACGGCACGGAAATACCGCATATAGGTAGGTATAGTGGACTCATATGGCAAAATTGGGTTTAAGGATTTTGGATGCACGAGTAGTAATCTCACTTAGTACAAGTGAAGGCTAGCAAAAGATTGAGAAGCATCCAACCAAGAAATGAAAAATCTCATAAGCGAGAATTAAGCATAACTAACACCGAATAATGCACCATAAGTAGGATGTAATTTCATTGCACAAGTATTGACTTTTGTGCTTGCATAGGGAATCACAAACCTTAACATCAATATTCTTACTAAAGCATAATTACTCATCAACATGACTCACATATCACTATCATCATATCGCAAAACTATTACAAAGAATCAAGTTTATTTTGTCCAATGATCTTCATGAAAGTTTTTATTATACCCCTCTTGAATATCTATCACTTTGGGACTAGTTTCATATGTTTCTATTGATAGCTCAAAGAATCTAAGTGAAGAACATGAACATAAAAATGTTCTTCTCCCAAAATAATTTAAGTGAAGCATGAGAGGATGTCTTCAAAATTTTACTATCTCTCAAATAAATCTAAGTGAAGCATGAGAGAATTTCTTCAAAAATATTAAAGCACACCATGCTCAAAAATATATAAGTGAAGCACTATAGCAATTATATAGCTCAAAAAAATTTAAGTGAAGCACAGAGAGCAACTCTAAAAAATCATAGCATAATTTTGGCTCTCTCAAATAGGTGTGTTCAGCAAGTATACTTAACTAAAAAGGAAAACAATGAAAGACTCATATACTGCAAGACGCTCCAAGCAAAACTCATGATATGTGACGAATAAAAATATAGCTCCAAGTAAAATACCGATGGTCGCTAGAAGAAAGAGGGGATGCCACTCGGGGCATCCCCAAGCTTAGTTGCTTGTTCCTCATTCGATAATAACTTGGGGTGTCGTGGGGCATCCCCAAGCTTAGGCTCTTCTTACTCCTCATTCCTTCATCCATCGTGATCTCACCCAAAACTTGAAAACTTCAATCACACAAAACTGAACAAAACCTTCGTGAGGTCCGTTAGTATAACAAAGCAAATCACTAATCTAAGTATTGTTGCAAACCCATTCATATTTTATTTTTGCATTATATCTACTGTATTCCAACTTTACCATGGCTACCCTCCCATACATGTTGGGTAACGTAGCATGCAATTTCAAAAAAATTCATATGCTCATGCAAGATCTATCTAGGAGATGCATAGAAATGAGAGGGGGAGAGTATGTCCACATACCCTCGTAGACCGAAAGCGGAAGCGTTTGACAATGTGGTTGATGTAGTCGAACTTCTTCTCGTTCCGACCGATCAAGTACCGAACGTACGACACCTCCGAGTTCTACACACGTTCAGCTCGATGACGTCCCTCGAACCCTTGATCTAGCAAAGTATCGAGGGAGAGTTTCATCAGCATGATGACATGGTGATGGTTATGGTGAAGTGATCCGCGCAGGGCTTTGCCTAAGCACTACGACAATATGACCGGAGGCGTAAACTGTGGAGGGGGGCACCGCACATGGCTAGGAATCAATGTTGTGTGTTCGAGCGGTGCCCCCTCCCTCATATATATATAGGTTGGAGGGGAGGAGAGGCAGCCAATGTGGCACCCCAAGTACGAGGAATCCTACTTGGGCGCCTCCCAATTCGGCTTTCCCCCTTCCATATCCATCCGGAGGGGGAAGGAACAAGGAGGCCGAATCCCTCCCCTTCCTTTCTCCCTTCTCCTCTTTCCTTCCCCCTTATTTTGGCCTACATGGGGTGCACCAGCCCCTTAGGGGCTGCTATGTCCCCCTCTTGGCCCATTAAGGCCCATGTAGTTGCCTGGGGGATGCCCGGAACCCCTTTAGGTGACCCGATATGCACCCAGTACCCCCGGAACACTTCCGGTGTCCGAATAGCATCTTATTATATATCAATCTTTACCTCTCGACCATTTCGAGACTCCTCGTCATGTCTGTGATCTCATCCGGGACTCCGAACAACATTCAGTCACCAAATCACATAACTCATATAATACAAAATCGTCATTGAATGTTAAGCATGCGGACCCTACGGGTTCGAGAACTATGTAGACATGACCGAGGCATCTCTCCGGTCAATAACCAACAGCGGAACCTAGATGCTCATATTGGTTCCGACATATTCTATGAAGATCTTTATTGGTCATACTGTAATGACAACATACATTATTCCCTTTATCATTGGTATGTTACCTGCCCGAGATTCGATCGTCGGTATCTTCATACCTAGTTCAATCTTGTTACTAGCAAGTCTCTTTACTCGTTCCATAATACATCATCCCATAACTAAATCATTAGTCACATTGCTTGCAAGGCTTATCGTGATGTGTATTACCGAGAGGGCCCAGAGATACCTCTCCGATACTCGGAGTGACAAATCCTAATCTTAATCTATGCCAACCCAACAAACACCTTCGGAGATACCTGTAGAACATCTTTATAATAACCCAGTTACGTTGTGACATTTGATAGTACATAAGGTATTCCTTCGGTATCTGTGAGTTGCATAATCTCATAGTCAAAGGAATATGTATATGACATGAAGAAAGCAATAGCAATAAAACTAGACGATCAATATGCTAAGCTAACGGATGGGTCTTGTCCATCACATCATTCTCCTAATGATGTGATCCCATTCATCAAATGACAACATATGTCTATGGTTAGGAAACTTAACCATCTTTGATTAACAAGCTAGTCTAGTAGAGGCTCACTAGGGACACGGTGTTTTGTCTATGTATCCACACATGTATCAAGTTTCCGGTTAATACAATTCTAGCATGAATAATAAACATTTATCATGATAGAAGGAAATATAAAATAACAACTTTATTATCGCCTCCGGGGCATATTTCCTTGAGTCTGCCACTTGCACTAGAGTCAATAATCTAGTTCACATCGCCATGTGATTTAACACCAATAGTTCACATCACCATGTGACCAACACTGTCGTGGTATTTCCGCGGCAGATGTCCTCATAGGACTTAGTCGCGAGGCCATCACGTCGAGTGGTAGATCGAAGGGGTTAAGTGGACATGAAGGACACGAGGGTTTATACAAGTTCGTCCCCTCTCGGAGAGGTAAAAGCCTACGTCATGTTTTGAGTGTATCGATTATGATCTCGAGACTTAGGTGCGCTAGGCCATCCCTAAAGCTTGAAAGATTGTAAGTTGTTCCTTCTAACCTGGGGCAATGGGTCGTACATGAGAGTCCAAGCCGGGAACGAGTCCTCAACTTGTTCCCTAAGTAAAAAAATATACATGACGGTTTACAAACAGGCCTAAGCCAACATGTGATGAGCCGGCCCAATGGAGGGCGGCTCATTCTCCTCCTGACGATCTTCAGTAGAATACGGCCCACCTGGCCCAGCTCCTTGTAAGTCGCCATTGGTGACTAGGCCCTGGACGGGCGGGTCATATCCTGGGGTCATATCCCCAACATTAGCCCTCAAGCTGGTTTGAACTTGTTCATTCAAGCTTCTGGATTGTATGACTCTGAGTAAATCTTCCGCCTTGTGCCGGCTTAAAAGCCAACTCGCCCAGTTCTCTTTGACTCACCCCCTTGGAAACTCTGTGACGTCATTCAGCAAATCGTAATGAATCTCTCACGATGTCATCCATATCTTGAGTGGATCTGATAGGCGAGATAATCGAGGCGCCTGCTGGCATGGTAGATCCTGATTTCTCGTGCCTGCCTTTTGCAATTCCATCTCCTTTTAAATACCCCCCTCAGGGTTTCATTTTTCGTTTGCCGCTTCCACTTCTTCCCCTTCCCCTTGCCGTCGCATCTGAAGCTCCGCCACCTCCCACCGAGCTCGCCAGCGTCCAAGGTCCAAGCATCTCCAGGGGCGTCATCGCAAGCCGCTCCCGACCGCTCGAGGATCTCTCCCCCGTAGTCCAAGTACTTATCATCATCGTCTTGGATTATTTCAAACTCCCAACCCTAGTTCGTCGTGTTCTTGACCCCGACGGTGCCGCCATGAATGTCACCATCGCCTTCGGTCGGCCAAACCACTGTTTTATCTAGGGGAAAGTATTTATCCTTTGTCCGCGATCGAAAATAGATCTGATGTAATTCGTTAGGGCTGGAGATGCAAACCACACTAGCCCGCTGTTCTCGCACATGATGTCAGGACCCCGACTCGATGTCACATCGATCTAGCCTGTAACACCTCATATCACTTTGCGGCCTCACGCACGGTATCCCCACGGGTGTCGCCTTACCTTTGCCCGGGACCGTTTGCGCCTTTTGGCTCACGTATATGATAGTGTCGCTAGCATCCATATGATAAGGATCCCGGGCTGACATGACTAGTCGTAAACCCAAAGTGGCACAGACTTACAGGGACAGGCATCCATGACCCAGCTTCGAACGTGTCGGCCATCAGCAAGTGGGTCCGGGCTGTAGCACTGGGCTAACAGGACTCCGGTAAACCGGGCTGTAGCGGGCTAACAGGACTCCGGTACTCAATGCGTGACATTTCCCCGAAGGGACAGACACAGGAACGAAGAAGGACACATGCCGGCCAGCCTAAGTGTTCCGGAGCAGTAGCAAGCTACCATGGCTCGGTGGAACACTAGGAGACATTTCCCGGTAAGAGAGGCTACTAAAGATAAACAACTAGTTAGTCAGATCCCACACATACCAAGCATTTCAATCATACACACAATATGCTCGATATGTGCAAATACAACAAGGCATCACAACATGACTCTACGACACAAGCACTTTATTTAAGGCTCGGGGAGCCATACATAACATACACATAGGTACGGGTCACACGACCCAGCATTCAAGTCATACAGTCATACAAACCAGCAGCGGAAGTAACTTGTCTGAGTACAGACAACTAGTAAAATAAAAGAGGCTTGGAAAGCCTAGCTATACTACGTGGTCCTTCACAAGCTCAGGATCACCACCTGGGCCTTAGCCTACTCATTGATGTCAACGTCTACGAAGAACCCATCAGAAGGGGTTGCAACGTCTTCTGTAAAAATGTAAATTATAGCAACATGAGTACAAAGGTACTCAGCAAGACTTACATCAGATCCTACATACATGCACATTATCAAGAAGGGTTGGTGGAGTTGTTGCAGCAAGCCAGCTTTGACTCTTGGCTAGGCTATCCTACGAGACTCCAACTTGAAATGGTTTTGCGCACACGAGTCCACTACTCACCACTTCAATACACTACCGAGGATCCACCTCCGTCTTCCTACGGAAGAGCCATCCTCGGCACTCACACTTATCTTGAGGCTTTTAGTAGTTTCCATTTACTTGTCTATGAACTGTATAGGCAACCAAGTAGTCCTTTACCGCGGACGCGGCTATTCGAATAGATCATGATAACCCTGCAGGGGTGTACTTCTTCATACATGTTTCCACCACTTAGCGTCTGCACATGACATGTGCTCGACAGACTTCAAGCGAAAGCCGACGTGGGTGTAGACCACGACCTACCTAAACACCTAAGTCTCTAGTCCAGGTTTATCGCCTATCCAGGTTCCATCCGCAGGGAGTCCGGCCGAGGTTTCCCATACGGCCCCGAACAATGTGTACAGGGTTCCGTGACACCTAACGGGTGCCCGGTATTCCCGGCCACGTACCTACCGCATCACAGCCCACCCCTACGGTCAGCGCTGTCCACGGCCTCCAGTAGGCTACAAACACCAGAAACTACTTGCAACTCCTGGACAGAGAACTAGGGTGAATAAGAAGTCGAGCGGGGTCATATTTCAGGGCCCAATGCATGGTAGTAGTTGTATCTTAAATCACACATACAGATCTCAGTGCTTAAGGTCGGCTTCAATGAAACAACCCACCATGTACTCCTACATGGCCTCTCATCGATACCTTTACCAAATCGTGTTCACCACACCACTCTTATTACCGACATAATCATTTCACTCCAGCCCATCACCCAGATGAACCAGACCTGACACGACTCTAAGCATAGCAGGCATAGCAAGGTAGGAACAACACACACATATGGCTCAATCAACTCCTACACATGCTAGTGGGTTTCATCTAGTTACTGTGGCAATGACAGGTCATGCAGAGGAAGTGGGTTCAACTACCGTAGCACACAGCAGTTTGAAACGCGTTGTCTTAATGCAGTAAGAGAGAGCAGGAGCGAGAACATGGGATTGTATCGATATGATCAAATAGTTGGTTGCTTGCCTGATGGTTCGATGCACTGATATGGTTCTTCGCTAGGGTAATCACGGTACTCCTCGGGGGCAGAACCTGCCGCAAAGAACATCGATACACAGCCATCACCAAACAATGTGCGACAATATGATGCATGCATGGAACATGGCAATATGAGTGTGTTGGGCTAATGCAACTAAGACCAGAAGGGTTTGAACCAATTTGAACCAAAGATTCAAATTTCAAACTCATACATGGCCCTTTAAAGTGTTTTATCTTGTTCTGCAATAAACATCAAGTTAACTTCTTTAATCATGCATGAAAGTAGTACAGATGGATAGATTGGATTTTTCTGATCATTTTTCATATATAACTTGTCTGATTTGGAGCTACAGATTAAAAGTTATGAATTTTTGAAGTTTAAACTATACTCTGGAATTTCCTATATTAGAATAAATCCAGAAAATCAATTACTGCGTCAGCCTGACGTCAGTGTGACATCAGCAGGTCAACGGGACACGGTCCAGGTCAAACCTGACAGTGGGACCCGCGCGTCAGTGTGATTAGTTAAACTAAATTAATTTAAACTAATCCTATTTAGTTAACAGGGCTGGGCCCCACCTGTCATTGACTCATCGGAGTCAACCAGGGCCCACCCGCGGTCAAACCCAGGTCGGCTGCACCGGCGTTTAGCCGCCGGCGAGCCCGACGCGGCGGCGGAAGTGGTTTTGGCCGTTCCGGCAACCAAACGAGTCGCGGAGGCCATCGGAGTGGAGCTGAGGAGGAGCAGCAGCTCTTGGTGGAGTCCGTTGGGGTCGGGGTGGCCGGAGTTGGCGCCGGCGACGACTTTGGCGGCCACCGGAGTTTGGCCGAGGGCGAACTTTACGCTAGAGGGGTCGGTGAGGTGCGGGGAGTAGCTGATTAGATGCTACGTGACGCGGTGAGCATGATGGACACCAGTTTGTGGCCGGAGGGTGACCGGGAGCACGTCGGCGATGAGCTCCGCGGCGGTGGGTGCGGTTGAGCTCCGGGAGGTCGCTACACGGCTCGGGAGCAAGAAAAGAAGGGAGGGGAAGATGGTTAAGCTCACGGGGAGTTCGACGAAGCACTTGGTGCGGCCGGGGACGGGTCGGAGCAACGACGGCGTTGAAGGGGATCTCCGGCGACGGCGGTTCGGTCGAGGTCGATGCGGTGGGCTCGGGCCTTGCAAGCGCTCGGGGCTCGGCTTGCTCGAAGGAGAGGAGGGTGGCGGAGCTCCTGGACACGGCGGCACGGCGTGGGGTTGACGGAGGGCGTGACTACGGCGAGGGGGTGGCGGCGATGGCGTCGGCCATGGCGGGGGAGCGCGAGAGAGAGGATTTGGGGGAGAATGGAGGTGTCCTGGAGGTTCACGGCGCGGCGTGGAGTTCATCCATCCAGCCCCGAGGCGAGGAGGTGTAGCAGAGCGACGGCCAGCTGCGTGGCGCGCGCTGCGGTCGCCGTCGGGCACCTGCCTGCCTGCCTGGCCGGCAAGCAGCTCGCTGGAGCGGTGCTGGGCTGGGCCGGCAGGTGGGCCAGGTGCTGGGCGCCAGGTAAGTTTTCCTGTTATTCCCTGTTTTCTGTTTTTTAATACTTCTGCAACTTTGTTGAATTATTAAAAATACTTAGGCAACTCCTAAAATCACCAATCTACTCATGGTCCATAGTTGGATTATTTCCAACATGAAACATTTTAGTTTGGAGATATTTGAGCATTTGAATATTTTATATAATTTTAAATGCCCAAATTCAAATATTTATGATTTAATTCAAAGACCCTAAGGTGACCTAGGAAAATGTGCATCACTTTTGGCAGAGGTTCTGAACCAAGACAAAAATGATGGGCATTTTGGAAGGGCATTTCAGGTTCATTGAAAAAGTTTTTTAGTAAACCCTAATTGGTTTCAAAGGGGGCTGGGGGTTCTGTCATCCCCATTTCAGGTTTCTGATGAAAGAATAGACATGATGCAACACTCTAATGCATGAACTAGCTAGGGTGTGACAACTCACCCCCACTCAAAAGAATCTCGTCCCGAGATTTGGGTTCCTCCGGAAAGAGGGCGGGATACTCGAGTCGAAGACGATCCTCCCTTTCCCAAGTTGCTTCATCCTCAGAATGGTGCGACCATTGAACTTTGAGAAACTTGATATTATGACGTCGAGTGGTACGCTCGGCCTGATCGAGGATACAAATGGGGTACTCTCGATACGTGAGATTATCTTGGAGATCAAGCGTTTCGTGGTCCACTCCACGGATAGGATCCGAGAAGCAACGCCTGAGTTGAGAAACGTGGAAGACATCGTGGACTCTGGAGAGATGCGGAGGTAGCTCCAACTGGTAGGCAACTTCTCCTCGTTTAGCGAGAATGCGAAAAGGTCCAATGTAACGAGGAGTCAATTTGCCTTTGATACCGAAACGATGGGTTCCCTTTAGAGGAGTAACCCGAAGGTAAGCCTTCTCGTCAACCTCGAAAGTCATAGCCTTATGTTTTCGGTCATATTGACTCTTTTGACGAGATTGGGCTGTTTTCAACTTTTCACGAACGATGCGAACTTGCTCTTATGCTTCCTGAATCATATTCGGGCCAAAGAATTTTCTTTCCCCGGTTTCTGACAAGTTAAGGGGTGTTCGACACCGTCGTCCATAGAGAACTTCAAAAGGGGCTTTACCCAAGCTAGATTGATAGCTGTTGTTGTAAGCAAATTCGGCAAATGGAAGGCATTTCTCCCACTCCATTCCGAATGAGATAACAG
Source organism: Triticum dicoccoides (assembly GCF_002162155.2). Classification (NCBI taxonomy): domain Eukaryota; kingdom Viridiplantae; phylum Streptophyta; class Magnoliopsida; order Poales; family Poaceae; genus Triticum; species Triticum dicoccoides. The sequence continues at coordinate 162,708,567 of NC_041380.1, read as the reverse complement.
AGGCTCGAAGCATGTCTTCTAGAATCTGGTTGACGCGTTCTACTTGACCACTTGATTGAGGGTGAAAAGCGGTGCTAAAGGAAAGGCGGGTTCCCATAGCATTTTGGAAACTTTCCCAAAATCGAGAGGTGAAAAGACTTCCTCGATCCGAGTTAATTTCCAAAGGAACACCATGGAGAGACACGATTCGGGAGATGTATAAGTCTGCCAACTGACTAGCGGTTATACTCTCACGAACAGGTAAGAAATGGGCTACCTTGGAAAGACGATCGACCACGATGAAGATAGCATTATTCCCTCTCTTGGTCCTGGGAAAACCGGTAATGAAATCCATACCAATTTTATCCCATTTCCATTCAGGAATAGCTAGGGGTTGAAGGGTGCCAGCAGGCCGTTGATGCTCTGCTTTTACACGACGGCAGACGTCGCAATTAGCAATATACTGAGCAATTTCTCTCTTCATCCTAGTCCACCAGAACCTCTGGCGTAGGTCCTGATACATCTTGGTACTACCCGGATGAATGGTGAGAGGAGATTCATGAGCCTCCTTAAGGATCAACTGCCGTAGATGCTGGTTCTTGGGAACCACTAAATGGTTTTCAAAGTACACAACACCATGATCATTTGTGGAGAAACAACTAGCACCTCCGTTAGCAATGTTCTCCTTGATTTTAGATATTCCCATATCTCGCTTTTGGGCAGCGATAATTTGATCCGTAAGAGTAGGTTTCGCCACCAGGGTGGAAAGAAATCCTTGAGGAACAATGTGGAGATTAAGTTTCCGAAATTCCTCATGGAGAAGCGGTTGACTTTGTTGTAACATCAGGTTGTTACAATAAGATTTACGACTTAGCGCATCAGCCATGACGTTGGCTTTCCCTGGGGTGTAAGTTATTCCTAAGTCGAAATCTGTGATCAACTCGACCCAACGTCTTTGCCTGAGATTCAAATCCGGTTGGGTGAAGATGTACTTCAGACTTTGGTGATCAGTGAATATTTCGCAACGATTACCAAGGAGGTAATGTCGCCAGGTTTTAAGTGCATAGACTACGGCTGCAAGCTCTAGATCATGAGTAGGATAATTCTCCTCATGTGGGTGCAATTGCCGTGAAGCGTAAGCAATTACGTGTCGGTCTTGCATGAGAATGCAACCTAGTACTTGTCGCGAGGCGTCGCAGTAGATAACAAAGTCCTTCGAGAAGTCTGGCGGTACCAGTACGGGAGCAGAAGTCAGGCGTCTTTTCAGTTCCTGAAAGCTGTGCTCACATTGTGGAGTCCATTCGAACTTTTTATCTTTCTTGAGGAGTTCGGTTAGAGGTTTTGCAACTTTGGAGAAATTTTCGACAAAGCGACGGCAATAGCTCGCTAAGCCCAGAAAACTCCGAACTTGCTTGACCGATTCAGGTGGAGTCCAATCAAGGACGGCTTGAACTCGCTCAGGGTTAACAGCAATACCTTTACCAGATATTACATGACCCAGATAGGTCACTTCTGACAACCAAATTTCACATTTAGAAAATTTGGCATAAAGGCGATGCTCTCGAAGTTTCTTCAACACTAGCCTTAGATGTTCGGCATGTTCTTCCTCGTTCTTGGAGTAGATGAGTATATCATCGAGGTAAACCACGACGAATTTATCCAAATACTCCATGAAGATTGAGTTCATCAACCGAGAAAAAGTGGCTGGAGCGTTGGTTAAACCGAAGGACATGACGGTATACTCATATTGGCCATAACGAGTAACAAAGGCCGTTTTAGGAATGTCCCCATTCCTGATTTTGATTTGATGGTAGCCCAACCTCAAATCCATTTTGGAGAAGATTGAGGATCCAGCGAGCTGATCATACAGGTCGTTGATCCTGGGGAGCGGATATTTGTTCTTGATTGTGACCAAATTGACAGGTCGATAATCTACAACCATCCGGTCCGTACCATCCTTCTTCTTGACGAAGAGGACAGGGCAAGCCCACGGAGATGAACTAGGTCGGATGAAACCCTTTTTCAAGGACTCATCGAGTTGTTTCTTAAGCTCGGCTAGTTCTAGTGGTGCCATCTTATAAGGTCTTCTAGCAATCGGGACGGTTCCTGGAATAAGGTCTATTACGAACTCAACATCCCTGTCAGGTGGAACACCTGGCAATTCCTCTGGGAAGACATCCGGGAAGTCACGGACTACCGGAACGTCCTCAAGGTCTGGCAAAGGGCTGGCGTTAAGAGAAAATAACTGTCGCTTGGCTATTCGGGTCAAGACATTGACTATCTACCCCGAAGGATGGGTGAGTTGAACAGTCCTAGAGAAGCAATCAATTTTGGCATGATGGGCTGACATCCAGTCCATACCCAAGATGATATTAATATCTGAAGATTTAAGAGCTATCAAAGAGGCAAGGAAAACAAGTCTATCGACTTGGATTTCATTTCCATGACTTACCCTGGAGGTTTGCCATCTAGAACAGGGAGTAGAAATTTCCATAGTGGATGGCATGTCACAGAATGCGGTGTTATGCAAACGAGCATAATTTTCGGATATGAAAGAATGAGAGGCTCCTGTATCGAAAAGAACAGATGCCGGGTGGCAATTAACAAGGAGCGTACCGAGAGCGACGTTGGGATCCTCTTGAGCTTCTTCGGCAGAGATACAGTTGACATGGCCACATGTAGCGGTGGCCGGCTTGGCGTGGAACACTTTACCTGCCGGCTTGCCTCGTCCAACAGCTCTAGCAGATTGGTTGGGGTTGGTTTGGGGGCACTCGCGCATATAGTGGCCTGATTCCCCACACTTGAAACGAGTCACGGAACTGGTACGTGGAGGAGCACTGTTGGTTGGACCACCATAGGGCTTGGCTGGTGCAAACTGTTGAACGGGGCGAGGCGCCTGGAAGGATGGCCTCGGTGTGAACCTGGGTGGCAGGGCAGTGTTAGGCACCCACACGCGGCGCTTCTGAGGACCAGCACCGGATGAGGAACCCACGTCACGGCCATGCTTGCGTGTTGTGTCATAATCAGTCTGACCAGTCTCAGCACTGATGGCCTTGTTAACAAGCTTCTGAAAAGATGTGCACTCATGCAGACGGAGGTCGCGGCGAAGCTCAGGACTAAGTCCCTTACGGAACCTTGCTTGCTTCTTGGCATCAGTAGAAACTTCCTCAGTTGCATATCGTGCGAGGTTACCGAACTCCCTGCTGTAAGCATCCACAGAGAGTCGGCCTTGAGTGAAACTGCAAAATTCCTCACGTTTACGGTCCATGAGACCCTCCGGAATTTGATGTTCACGGAAAGCCTCGCTGAATTCAGCCCAAGTAGTGACATGGCCCGCTGGGCGCATAGCTCCATAATTCTCCCACCATAGATTGGCGGGGCCTTCAAGATGATATGCAGCAAAGGTGACCTTGTCAGCCTCAGCTACTAGCGCGGAACGTAGTTTGTGAGAAATACTGCGAAGCCAGTCATCAGCGTCGAGAGGCTCGACGGAGTGGTGGAACGTGGGTGGATGTAACTTGATGAAATCACTGAGTGACACCAAGTTATTTCTCTGATGGTGTGCTGTGTTCTGTTCAATACGCTCCAACAAACGGTTGGTCTCCTGCTTGTTTCTCTCGGCTTCCAGCATAACCTCGGCTAGGGAAGGAGGATGAGGCAGATTTGCATTCCTGACTTCACTGCCTTCGGCCTGCTCTTGAGGAGCAGGGTTATTGCGCGTGTTGACCATCCTAGGTAAACAAGACAATGATTTAGTCAGAATGATAAGATTCTGACATAGGATACAGAATGTAAGGAATAACTCGGAATGCAAGATGATCATTTGTATGACATGGTAGATACAGAAGCTACTTCTTTTATTCCATCGTCATACACACCATACAAGGTTTAGTACAAGACCAAACAAGGTACTATTACGGTGAAAAGAAGATTACATCTCACCAGAGGCACTCCGAGCTCCTATACATTATTTTTCTACACCTCCGGAAAGCGGTACAAACTAGGTCATATCCCACGAGTCACGCAGGACGATAGACGACACAGCTAGTACGAACTAGTGATACTACCACTAACTCAGGCCAATCCGTAGTAGTCCTCGTAGAAGTCACCTCCGTAGCCTGGAAGCTCAACATGATCATCCGGGAACAGACGATCTCGCGGAGCTTGTGGACCATAGGGGCTAGGATGAGGTCTTGGACCAACAGACGGTGGCCTGCGGGGACCACGAGGTGGGGTGATGCCTCCTACATCACGCCAACCCATCACGTCTGGCAGAGCAGATCTCACAGGATAGAGATCGCGCATATCCGAATATCCAGCTTGCACCGCCGGTGCAAACCGAGTCAAAGTGGCCCAATGGTCAGCACGGGTATTGAAAAGCTCTAGCCTCAAGGCCCGATTTTCACGGTCCTTATCCTCGAGCATCTCAGCAGTGGTGCGAGTCCGTGAATCCTCCTGAGTGGGGTCAGCATAGATAGCCTGGAGATACCCTTGTGCTCCCGGAAGTGATCCTGGCATATACTGGAAATCAGAGTCCCGAAATAGGCCAGTCCTGACTCGCATGATGGTCATCATAGAGTAGGCGGCATCCTGCACGGCCATCTCAATAGTAACCCCTAGTCCATAGGAGCAGTGAAGGGGCTCGGTGGATCCAGGATAAGATGGAAATATCCTGACAGTGCAGAGATACTGGCTTTGATTAAAGTCTCGAAATTGCTCTTCGACCGTGTACTCATGATACCAACGGTATCCAGCCTCAGTCATTACCCTGACCAACATGGCAGTATGGCCGGGTACATCTAGGCATCGAGTCAGGCGAACCACTTGATTGAGGTCGCGAGTGGCCATCTGAAAGCACAACCATAATGCAAAGGCATTAGAATTTCTAGCAAAATTTCGACAGCATAACAGCTGTAAATGCTCAAAAAGGATTTTGAGACATTTGACAAAGGATTTCATACACACTCAACAACATCATATCAAAGTTCTGAGTCCATCCCAGCAACATAATGTGGTAGTAGAACCGAACTAGGCTTGTATCCATCAAACCTATAAGGTACTACTGAAAAGTAACACGTGAACCTGATAGAGAGAAAAGATCCTAATTCCTTAACCCCCGGTGGAAGGATAGACTGACTCAGATCAGAATGTCATAAGATAAAGGAGTAAAAAGAGCCTTACGTTCCAACCCACAAACAATTCCCCTACATATAACTAAAGAATTTCTAGACTCAGCATCGACCAGTTTGGCTTGGAGAACCTACAGGCAGTCCGGCTCTGATACCAACGCTGTCAGGACCCCGACTCGATGTCACATCGATCTAGCCTGTAACACCTCATATCACTTTGCGGCCTCACGGACGGTATCCCCACGGGTGTCGCCTTACCTTTGCCCGGGACCGTTTGCGCCTTTTGGCTCACGTATATGATAGTGTCGCTAGCATCCATATGATAAGGATCCCGGGCTGACATGACTAGTCGTAAACCCAAAGTGGCACAGACTTACAGGGACAGGCATCCATGACCTAGCTTCGAACGTGTCGGCCATCAGCAAGTGGGTCCGGGCTGTAGCACTGGGCTAACAGGACTCCGGTAAACCGGGCTGTAGCGGGCTAACAGGACTCCGGTACTCAATGCGTGACATTTCCTCGAAGGGACAGACACAGGAACGAAGAAGGACACATGCCGGCCAGCCTAAGTGTTCCGGAGTAGTAGCAAGCTACCATGGCTCGGTGGAACACTAGGAGACATTTCCCGGTAAGAGAGGCTACTAAAGATAAACAACTAGTTAGTCAGATCCCACACATACCAAGCATTTCAATCATACACACAATATGCTCGATATGTGCAAATACAACAAGGCATCACAACATGACTCTACGACACAAGCACTTTATTTAAGGCTCGGGGAGCCATACATAACATACACATAGGTACGGGTCACACGACCCAGCATTCAAGTCATACAGTCATACAAACCAGCAGCGGAAGTAACTTGTCTGAGTACAGACAACTAGTAAAATAAAAGAGGCTTGGAAAGCCTAGCTATACTACGTGGTCCCTCACAAGCTCAGGATCACCACCTGGGCCTTAGCCTACTCATTGATGTCAACGTCTACGAAGAACCCATCAGAAGGGGTTGCAACGTCTTCTGTAAAAATGTAAATTATAGCAACATGAGTACAAAGGTACTCAGCAAGACTTACATCAGATCCTACATACATGCACATTATCAAGAAGGGTTGGTGGAGTTGTTGCAGCAAGCCAGCTTTGACTCTTGGCTAGGCTATCCTACGAGACTCCAACTTGAAATGGTTTTGCGCACACGAGTCCACTACTCACCACTTCAATACACTACCGAGGATCCACCTCCGTCTTCCTACGGAAGAGCCATCCTCGGCACTCACACTTATCTTGAGGCTTTTAGTAGTTTCCATTTACTTGTCTATGAACTGTATAGGCAACCAAGTAGTCCTTTACCACGGACGCGGCTATTCGAATAGATCATGATAACCCTGCAGGGGTGTACTTCTTCATACATGTTTCCACCACTTAGCGTCTGCACACGACATGTGCTCGGCAGACTTCAAGCGAAAGCCGACGTGGGTGTAGACCACGACCTACCTAAACACCTAAGTCTCTAGTCCAGATTTATCGCCTATCCAGGTTCCATCCGCAGGGAGTCCGGCCGAGGTTTCCCATACGGCCCCGAACGATGTGTACAGGGTTCCGTGACACCTAACGGGTGCCCGGTATTCCCGGCCACGTACCTACCGCATCACAGCCCACCCCTACGGTCAGCGCTGTCCACGGCCTCCAGTAGGCTACAAACACCAGAAACTACTTGCAACTCCTGGACAGAGAACTATGGTGAATAAGAAGTCGAGCGGGGTCATATTTCAGGGCCCAATGCATGGTAGTAGTTGTATCTTAAATCACACATACAGATCTCAGTGCTTAAGGTCGGCTTCAATGAAACAACCCACCATGTACTCCTACATGGCCTCTCATCGATACCTTTACCAAATCGTGTTCACCACACCACTCTTATTACCGACATAATCATTTCACTCCAGCCCATCACCCAGATGAACCAGACCTGACACGACTCTAAGCATAGCAGGCATAGCAAGGTAGGAACAACACACACATATGGCTCAATCAACTCCTACACATGCTAGTGGGTTTCATCTAGTTACTGTGGCAATGACAGGTCATGCAGAGGAAGTGGGTTCAACTACCGTAGCACACAGCAGTTTGAAACGCGTTGTCTTAATGCAGTAAGAGAGAGCAGGAGCGAGAACATGGGATTGTATCGATATGATCAAATAGTTGGTTGCTTGCCTGATGGTTCGATGCACTGATATGGTTCTTCGCTAGGGTAATCACGGTACTCCTCGGGGGCAGAACCTGCCGCAAAGAACATCGATACACAGCCATCACCAAACAATGTGCGACAATATGATGCATGCATGGAACATGGCAATATGAGTGTGTTGGGCTAATGCAACTAAGACCAGAAGGGTTTGAACCAATTTGAACCAAAGATTCAAATTTCAAACTCATACATGGCCCTTTAAAGTGTTTTATCTTGTTCTGCAATAAACATCAAGTTAACTTGTTTAATCATGCATGAAAGTAGTACAGATGGATAGATTGGATTTTTCTGATCATTTTTCATATATAACTTGTCTGATTTGGAGCTACAGATTAAAAGTTATGAATTTTTGAAGTTTAAACTATATTCTGGAATTTCCTATATTAGAATAAATCCAGAAAATCAATTACTGCGTCAGCCTGACGTCAGTGTGACATCAGCGGGTCAACAGGACACGGTCCGGGTCAAACCTGACAGTGGGTCCCGCGTGTCAGTGTGATTAGTTAAACTAAATTAATTTAACCTAATCCTATTTAGTTAACAGGGCTGGGCCCCACCTGTCATTGACTCATCGGAGTCAACCAGGGCCCACCTGCAGTCAAACCCAGGTCGGCTGCACCGGCGTTTAGCCGCCGGCGAGCCCGACGCGGCGGCGGAAGTGGTTTTGGCCGTTCCGGCAACCAAACGAGTCGCGGAGGCCATCGGAGTGGAGCTGAGGAGGAGCCGCAGCTCTTGGTGGAGTCCGTTGGGGTCGGGGTGGCCGGACTTGGCGCCGGCAACAACTTTCGCGGCCACCGGAGTTCGGCCGAGGGCGAACTTTACGCTAGAGGGGTCGGTGAGGTGCGGGGAGTAGCTGATTAGATGCTACGTGACGCGGTGAGCATGATGGACACCAGTTTGTGGCCGGAGGGTGACCGGGAGCACGTCGGCGACGAGCTCCGCGGCGATGGGTGTGGTTGAGCTTCGGGAGGTTGCTACACGGCTCGGGAGCAAGAAAAGAAGGGAGGGGAAGATGGTTAAGCTCATGGGGAGTTCGACGAAGCACTTGGTGCGGCCGGGGACGGGCCGGAGCGACGACGGCGTTGAAGGGGATCTCCGGCGACGGCGGTTCGGTCGAGGTCGATGCGGTGGGCTCGGGCCTTGCGAGCGCTCGGGGCTCGGCTTGCTCGAAGGAGAGGAGGGTGGCGGAGCTCCTGGACACGGCGGCACGGCGTGGGGTTGACGGAGGGCGTGACTACGGCGAGGGGGTGGCGGCGATGGCGTCGGCCATGGCGGGGGAGCGCGAGAGAGAGGAGTTGGGGGAGAATGGAGGTGTCCTGGAGGTTCACGGCGCGGTGTGGAGTTCATCCATCCAGCCCCGAGGCGAGGAGGTGAAGTAGAGCGACGGCCAGCTGCGTGGCGCGCGCTGCGGTCGCCGTCGGGCACCTGCTTGCCTGCCTGGCCGGCAAGCAGCTCGCTGGAGCGGCGCTGGGCTGGGCCGGCAAGTGGGCCGGGTGCTGGGCGCCAGGTAAGTTTTCTTGTTACTCCCTGTTTTCTGTTTTTTTAATACTTCTGCAACTTTGTTGAATTATTAAAAATACTTAGGCAACTCCTAAAATCACCAAACTACTCCTGGTCCATAGTTGGATTATTTCCAACATGAAACATTTTAGTTTGGAGATATTTGAGCATTTGAATATTTTATATAATTTTAAATGCCCAAATTCAAATATTTATGATTTAATTCAAAGACCCTAAGGTGACCTAGGAAAATGTGCATCACTTTTGGCAGAGGTTCTGAACCAAGACAAAAATGATGGGCATTTTGGAAGGGCATTTCAGGTTCATTGAAAAAGTTTTTTAGTAAACCCTAGTTGGTTTCAGAGGGGGCTGGGGGTTCTGTCATCCCCATTTCAGGTTTCTGATGAAAGAATAGACATGATGCAACACTCTAATGCATGAACTAGCTAGGGTGTGACACATGAACTCACCAAGAACTGATTTTATTTCCTTTAAAATTGAATATTTAGATATGTGATTTTCTCCACTTTGTTCGAAATATGTAGTTGCAACACTTAGTGGATATTGGCACCCTCCACCATAGAACGGGCCACCCATCTGACTGGGGCTAATCAATATTGCAAAGCTTCCCAATAACTAACATTTACTTAGTATTCCTATATGTAAGTATGTTCTTTTAGGGTTCCCTTGTATTTGTGACGTAGCCGTTGATCATTGATCTTGTTTCAATAGCCTCGATGACAGGGTGGCTCGCAACTTGTTTTCTTAAGCCGCCTGCCATACGATGTTTAGTCGTAAATCGCATCTGACGTTGTTTATGCTTTAAATCATACTTAGGCTACTTGAACACATGTCGAGATCCAAATCCAAGGAACCGAATGTCTGCAACTGGGTTAATTCCAAGGTCTTGGATGTCATTATGCAGGATTACATAAGTCAGTGACTCTTGTATGCAAAGGAGGCCGCTGCCTGCCGGGTTCCAATGGGCGAGTGTCCCCCAACTCCCAAAGACGAGGAGGTCATCATCTTTACTGACCATCTGTTAAGGGGCTTTTCCCCACCCGGATAAAAATTCTTTAGAGATGTCCTCCACTTTTATGGTCTACACCCACAGGATCATGGCCCTAATTCCATCGTGAATTTGTGCTAATTTCAAGTCATGCGTGAGGTATATTTGCAAGTAGAGTTGTCAGTGGCTCGTTTTTCTATGTTAACAAACAGTGTGAAACCACAAAGGGCCTTAGCCTAGAGCTCGGAGGAGTCTCATTCTAGAGGCGAAGGGATGCTAATTTCCCTACTGCTAAGTTGCCGAGTCACCCAAAGGGTTGCAATAAGACCTGGTTTTACTGTAAAAACACTACGCCAAAGGATGAAAATCCTTTACCAGGTTACTGTCCAGCCCGGCTTTCTCTTTCGGCGGCTTACCCCGGCTGGCCATCACCCGAGGAACGGGCACAAGTAAGTGGCCTTCGCTCAAAGGTGGGACCGTTGGTGGCCAACGGATTGACAGGAATTGGCCTGGCACGTTGTTGGATCTCTTGGTAGATAATGCCCTTGAGCTGCCGCTCCAGCTTGATGCATGCTTATAGTGGTCAAATGACTGATCCTCAGTGGAGCAGCTCGACCAACTTTACTGAAGAGGAGGTTGATGAAGCAGTGAGGTCCTTGCTCAAGGTCCCTCCCATAGACAGCGGCAATTTCGGGCTAGCTCCATTTTGTACATCTAACCCGCCACCCCCTGTAAGTCTTTGGAAATGAGGTTAACCATAGCTTTCGTGTTCTTCAATCATGTGATCCTTTGATGTTTTTCTTGGCAGGAAGACGAACCTTTATGGAAAAAACAACCAATGGTGAAGAAAATGCCCACTAAGCGGCGTAAGGCTATGGCGGGTTAAAACCCAAAACCCCAAAAGAAAGCCAAGACCGTCTCTGGTCTAGAGGCCTCTGAAGAGTCGCCGGAAGATGACCCGGGCCTTAATGAGTCGCCCCAAAATGATGATTTAGAGGTAAAACTTCTTTCCTTTGATCAACTCGTGATCCTCTGACTGCTTATAATATTCCTATTATTAATGCCTTTCCTAGGACGACGCTGGTGAGAGCCGAGCCGAAGATGTTGAGGTAATCTCCATCTCATCTAAATCAGATGTTCATGTTCCTAGAGAGCTGAGAAAGGCAGTGAGAAAGGTGTCTTTTTCCAATCCACTTGCTTATTTGGACCATGATTTCTTAATGAAGAAAATGCAGCATGCAAGCTCATCTTGGCAAGGAGCAGGTGGCGACTCTGGTACTTCAATGGGCGGCTTAGATTCTGCACCAAATCCTGGCAAACGTGCCAATGAGGTGCCTCATAGTCCAACCCCTTCTTACGCCCGAGCTGGCTTATTTAAACTACCTCTTAACTCATCTGATTCGGGCTATCAGGAGTCGGCATTGACGTCAGAGGACTCATCAGGGTCCCTGTTGGCTCCAATGATTATCAAGCTAGGGTAAGTTTGCGTGTGATCAAGCCGTTTTTCTTTGACCATGTTTGGAATGTCGGTTAACACTATTGTACACCTTATGTAATTGTAGGGCCAAGGCAAAGAAGAAGAAATTTGGCGAGTCTGGCTCGGCATCAGAGCCGCTCGTGACTCATGAAGAAAATGCCAAGGACCAAAACGAGGAGACTCATGAAATTGCGGAGCGGGATAACCCGCCACCAGTTGATGATGCGGACATGCAGGCAGAAGATATCGACAATCAACCGGAAGTTAACCCGTCATCTCCTACTTGTGAGCTGAAGTCAAAATCGGCGGCTGATGAAGCAACCATGTCTCCTCTCCAGGATGACCTTATCATTACAAGGACGGAGTTCAAAACTCCTGAGCCATCACAAGCTTTGGCCAAAGTGCAACTCAAGGGCGAGTCACAAGTGTCGGCCAAAGGGGAAGAAAAACATGAGCTACCAAACTTGGAAGAGCTGAACGCCGCTGAACTTCACGAGACTTAGTTGACTCGGCTGTCTGAGAGCCGGAATATGGAAGCTAGCATGGTCAACATGCTGATAAGGAAATATGAGGTATATCTTTCATCTTGAGAATTTACCTCTTAGATGTTCATATCTTTAATAGCCGCCCAATCCTGAATGCGAAACATTATCGATTCATATGCAGGGTTGTAAAAACATAGTTGTTAGACATGTGTAGCTCCCAAGGGCCGGCTTGATTCTCTGAACCAGCCGGGTTTTGCTTAAATATACTCTCTTGGTATGGTCTTGAGAAGAGGTAAATCTGATATTCCGACAAGGGCAGAGTTATCATGCTAATATAGGCTAGCTCTTATTGTTGATACACAAAAACTCGATTGTGCATTAGCCCCCAAGTGCCATATAGAGTACTAGTAGTCTGTTTGGGACTTTCCCATGTAATCTTTATGTGAATAGGAGTTTCTGACTGAAGCACAAGGCAAACTGACCAGCTGCCAGGAAAAACTCAAGGAGGAGCAAAAACTAAGGGCGGATGCCGAAGCAACCGCTGCTGATCGAGAAAAAGCAGTACCAGTGGCGGATGAAAAACTAAAGGCCCAGCTTGCAGAACATGAGAAAGAGAAAATAACTCTGAAAAAACGTGCCCAAGACGCAGAAGGGCGAGTCAAATGTGTGGTGCACGAGCTTGCTGGATTGAAGAGGCAGATCTTCGAAATGATTCAAGCCATATTTGGTAAGTAGCCATATCCTTGTAATTGTAATAGTCATAGTGATATGATGAAGAAGAAAACTCACTGAGCATCCTTCCTTTGGTAGGTAAGAGAAGTTTGAGCCTGAAAAGGGAACCTCTTGTGCATTTGAAGGCGGCTTATACCCTCCTTGAGCAGTTATATACTGGAAGTCTATGTACCATCCGCTATATAGTAGGTGCAGCAGATATGCCAAAGACCCTCAAGGAGACGCTCAACATGTTATCAACATTGCCGAGTCAAGTGGGAGAACTGAAAAAATCGTCAGCACGTTCAGCTGCCATGTATGCGCTGACCCGGTACAAAGCCCATAATGAAGACATGGATGTATTGGAATTAGCTGACAATTTTCTAGAACTCAACTCTGACGGTAAAGCATTCACTAGGGACGATTACACCCGCCTACGAAAAGAGACCCGATCTGTGGCCACCAAACTCGCACAAGAAGTGAATTTGCATAGCTACCAGGCGGGTTTTGATGAGGCGGGTAAACGCATAGAGCAATCCAGCTTCAAGACTGTCAGCCTGATCCCTGTCGGACATAAGGACTGTTTTGCTTCCGACATTGACCCCTCCGATCTTATTGAAGAGGGTGATTTCTTTGAAGCTTTGTCAACCATTGATTTGGATGTTGATGATGTTCAGATCGTCGAAGCAATAAAGACGACGCAGGGTGAAGAACATGAAGGAAATATGCCCTAGAGGCAAGAGTAAAGTTGTTATTTATATTTCCTTATATCATGATAAATGTTTATTACTCATGCTAGAATTGTATTAAATGGAAACTTAGTACATTTGTGAATACATAGACAAACAGAGTGTCACTAGTATGCCTCTATTTGACTAGCTCGTTAATCAAAGATGGTTAAGTTTCCTAACCATAGACATAAGTTGTCATTTGATGAACGAGATCACATCAATAGAGAATGATGTGATTGACTGGACCCATCCGTTAGCTTAGCACTATGATCGTTTAGTTTATTGCTATTGCTTTCTTCATGACTTATACATGTTCCTATGACTATGAGATTATGCAACTCCCGAATACCGGAGGAACACTTAGTGTGCTATCAAACATCACAACGTAACTGGGTGACTATAAAGATGCTCTATAGGTGTCTCCAATGGTGTTTGCTAAGTTGGCATAAATCGAGATTAGGATTTGTCACTTTGTGTATCAGAGAGGTATCTCTGGGCCCTATCGGTAATGCACATCGCTATAATCCTTGCAAGAAATGTGACTAATGAGTTAGTTGCAGGATGTTGCATTACGGAATGAGTAAAGAGACTTGCCAGTAACGAGATTGAACTAGGTATTGAGATACCGACGATCGAATCTCGGGCAAGCAACATACCGATGATAAAGGGAACAACGTATGCTATTATGCGGTTTGACCGATAAAGGTCTTCGTAGAATATGTAGGAACCAATATGAGCATTCAGGTTCCGCTATTGGTTATTGACCGGAGATGAGTCTCGGTCATGTCTACATAGTTCTCGAACCCGTAGGCTCCGCGCGCTTAACGTTCGATGACGATCGGTATTATGAGTTTATGTGTTTTGATGTACTGATGGGAGTTCGGAGCCCGGATGTCATCACGGACATGATGAGGAGTCTCAAAATGGTCGAGACATAAAGATTGATCTATTGGATGATGTTATTCGGACACCGGATGAGTTCTGGGGTCACCGGATAAATATCAGAGTGCTAGGGGGGTTATCAGAAACCCCGAGGGAACTAATGGGCCAACATGGGCCTTGTGAGAGAGAGGAGAGGGCCCTAGGGCTGCCCCCCCCCCCCCGCTTGAGGAGTCCAAATTGGACTAGGAGGGGCGGCTCCCCCTCCCTTTCCTTCTCCCTCTCTCCCTCTCCCTCCTTCCCCCTCTCTTCCCTTGTTGGAAACCTACTAGGAAAAGGATTCCTATTCCAAGTAGGAATCCTACTTGGGGAGCGCCCCATGAGGGCCGGCCGGCCTCCCCCCTTGCTCCTTTATATACGAGGGCAGGGGCACCCTAGGACACACAAGTTGACAGTTGTCTTAGCCGTGTGCGGTGCCCCCCTCCAGAGATTTCCACCTCGGTCATATCGTTGTAGTGCTTAGGCGAAGCCCTGCGTCGGTAACTTCATCATCACCGTCATCACGCCATCGTGCTAACACAACTCTCCCTCGTCCTCAACTGGATCAAGAGTATGAGGGACGTCATCGAGCTGAACGTATGCAGATCGCGGAGTTGCCGCGCGTTCGATACTTGATCGGTTGGATCGCGAAGACGTTCGACTACATCAACCGCGTTACTTAACGCTTCCTCTTTCGGTCTACGAGGGTACATGGACACACTCTCCCCTCTCGTTGCTATGCATCTCCTAGATAGATCTTGCGTGATCGAAGGTTTTTTTTTTTGAAATACTGCGTTCCCCAACAGTGGCATCCAAGCCAGATCTACACGTAGATGTTATATGCACGAGTAGAACACAAAGGAGTTGTGGGCGTCTGTATATACATATTGCTTGCCGTCACTAGTTGATTCTTGATTCAGCGGTATTGTTGGATGAAGCGGCTTGGACCGACATTACGCGTACGCTTACGCGAGACTAGTTGTACCGACGTGCTTTGCACACAGGTGGCTAGTGGGTGTCTGTTTCTCCAACTTTAGTTGAATCGGTTTCAATGAACAGGGTTCTTTTTGAAGATCAAAAAGCAATCACTATACTTCGTTGTGGTTTGTATGCGTAGGTAAGAACGGTTCTTGATAGAAGCCCATAGCAGCCACGTAAAACTTGCAACAACAAAGTAGAGGATGTCTAACTTGTTTTGCAGGGCATGTTGTGATGTGATATGGTCAAGACATGATTATATAAATTGTTGTATGAGATGATCATGTTTTGTAACACAGTTATCGGCAACTGGCAGGAGCCATATGGTTGTTGCTTTATTGTATGAAATGCAATCACCATGTAATTGCTTTACTTTATCACTAAGCGGTAGCGATAGTCATGGAAGCAATAGTTGGCAAGACGACAATGATGCTTCGATGGAGATCAAGGTGTCAACCGGTGACGACGGTGATCATGACAGTGCTTTGGAGATGGAGATCAAAAGGCACAAGATGATGATGGCCATATCATATCACTTATTTGATTGCATGTGATGTTTATCCTTTATGCATCTTATTTTGCTTAGTACGGTGGTATCATTATAAGATGATCTCTCACTAAATGTCAAGGTACAAGTGTTCTCCCTGAGTATGCACCGTTGTTATAGTTCGTCGTGCCGAGACACCACGTGATGATCGGGTGTGATAAGCTCTACGTTCACATACAATAGGTGCAAGCCAGTTTTGCACAAGCAGAATACTCGGGTTAAACTTGACGAGCCTAGCATATGCAGATATGGCCTCAGAACACTGAGACCGAAAGGTTGGTCATGAATCATATAGTAGATATGATCAACATAGTGATGTTCACCATTGAAAACTACTCCATCTGACGTGATGATTGGACATGGTTTAGTTCATATGGATCACGTGATCACTTAGATGATTAGAGGGATGTCTATCTAAGTGGGAGTTCTTAAGTAATATGATTAAATTGAACTTTAATTTATCATGAACTTAGTACCTAATAGTATTTTGCATGTCTATGTTGTTGTAGATAAATGGCCCGTGCTATTGTTCCGTTTAATTTTAATGCGTTCCTAGAGAAAGCTAAGTTGAAACGTGATGGTATCAATTATACGGACTGGGTCCGTAACTTGAGGATTATCTTCATTGCTGCACAGAAGAATTACGTCCTGGAAGCACCGCTGGGTGACAAGCCTGCTGCAGATGTTGCTGACGACGTTAAGAACGTCTGGCAAAGCAAAGCTGATGACTACTCGATAGTTCAGTGTGACATGCTTTATGGCTTAGAACCGGGACTTCAACGACATTTTGAACGTCATGGAGCATATGAGATGTTCCAGGAGTTGAAGTTAATATTTCGAGCAAATGCCCAGATTTGGAGATATGAAGTCTCCAATAAGTTCTATAGCTGCAAAATGGAGGAGAATAGTTCTGTCACTGAACATATACTCAAAATGTCTGGGTACCACAATCACTTGACTCAGCTGGGAGTTAATATTCCGCTTGATAGTGTCATTGACAGAGTTCTTCAATCACTGCCACCAAGCTACAAAAGCTTCATGATGAACTATAATATGCAAGGGATGGATAAGACAATTCCCGAGCTCTTCGTAATGCTAAAGGCTGCGGAGGTAGAAATCAAGAAGGAGCATCAAGTGTTGATGGTCAACAAGACCACCAGTTTCAAGAAGAAGGGCAAACGGAAGAAGGGGAACTTCAAGAAGAACAACAAGCAAGTTGTTCCTCAAGTGAAGAAACCCAAGTCTGGACCTAAGCATGAGACTGAGTGCTTCTACTGCAAAGGGACTGGTCACTGGAAGCGAAACTGCCCCAAGTATTTAGCGGAGAAGAAGGATGGCAAAGTGAAAGGTATATTTGATATACATGTTATTGATGTGTACCTTACTAATGCTCGCAGTAGCGCCTGGGTATTTGATACTAATTCTGTTGCTAATATTTGCAACTCAAAATAGGGGCTACGGGTTAAGCGAAGATTGACTAAGGACGAGGTGAAGATGCGCATGGGAAATGGTTCCAAAGTCGATGTGATCGCCGTCGGCACGCTACCTCTACATCTACCTTCGGGGTTAGTTTTAAAACTGAATAATTGTTATTTGGAACCAGCGTTAAGCATGAACATTATATCTGGATCTTGTTTGATGCAAGATGGTTATTCATTTAAATCAGAGAATAATGGTTGTTCTATTTATATGAGTAATATCTTTTATGGCCATGCACCCCTAATGAGTGGTCTATTTTTACTAAATCTTGATAGTAGTGATACACATATTCATAGTATTGAAGCCAAAAGATATAAGTTTAATAATGATAGTGCAACTTATTTGTGGCACTGCCGTTTAGGTCATATTGGTGTAAAGCGCATGAAGAAACTCCATGTTGATGGATTTTTGGAATCACTTGATTATGAATCACTTGATGCTTCCGAACCATGCCTCATGGGCAAGATGACTAAGACTCCATTCTCCGAAACAATGGAACGAGCAACAAACTTGTTGGAAATAATACATACTGATGTATGTGGTCCGATGAGTGTTGATACTCGTGGCGGGTATCGTTATTTTCTGACCTTCACAGATGATTTGAGCAGATATGGGTATATCTACTTGATGAAGCATAAGTTTCAAACATTTGAAAATTTCAAAGAATTTCAGAGTGAAGTGGAAAATCATCATAACAAGAAAATAAAGTTTCTACGATAAAATCGTGGAGGAGAATATTTGATTTACGAGTTTGGTATTCATTTGAAACAATGCAGAATAGTTTCGCAACTCACGCCACCTGGAAACCACAGCGTAGTTGTGATGGCCTGGCTTATTAGGGATGATAGACTACTCATATCAATAAGGAATTCCTTCTTTTCTGGGAGCCCATTCGGATAGAACTCCAAAGTTAAGCGTGCTCAGCTTGGAGTAGTGTCAGGACGGGTGACCGACCGGGAAGTTGCTCCCGGGTGCGCACGAGTGAGGACAAAGTGCGCAGAAAAGACTAGTATTGATCTGTGGGGCCAGTCTAGATCCCGCCAAGAGAAATGACCACCGGCGGGTGTGTCCGGGGCGTTACAAGTTGGTATCAGAGCCGACCCTCATGGTTACACGGATGTTTGCGGACAGGTGTGCGGTCATGTTGTTCATGATGTTTGTGACCCGTCGTGGCACACGGCATGGTACATGTACCGGACTGGAAGCACAGACATATGTGCCAAGAGGGAACGTTCCTGTGGCCCGACGAGGACGTCGGTTCCTCTGAGTGGGAGTGTATGTGATGGCCTGGCTAATTAGGGATGATAGACTACTCATATCAATAAGGAATTCCTTCTTTTCCGGGAGCCCATTCGGATAGAACTCCAAAGTTAAGCATGCTCAGCTTGGAGTAGTGTCAGGATGGGTGATCGACCGGGAAGTTGCTCCCGGGTGCGCACGAGTGAGGACAAAATGCGCAGAAAAGACTAGTATTGATCTATGGGGCCAGTCTAGATCCCGCCAAGAGTAACGACCACCGGCGGGTGTGTCCGGGGTGCTACAATAATGGTGTGTTCGAACATTGTAACCGCACTTTATTAGATATGGTGCGATCTATGATGTCTCTTATTGATTTACCGCTATTGTTTTGGGGTTATGCTTTATAGACGGATGCATTCACGTTAAATAGGGCACCATCGAAATCCGTTGAGACGACACCTTATGAATTGTGGTTTGGCAAGAAACCCAAGTTGTCGTTTCTTAAAGTTTGGGGCTGCGATGCTTATGTGAAAAAGCTTCAACCTGATAAGCTCGAACCCAAATTAGAGAAATGTGCCTTTATAGGATACCCAAAAGAGACTGTTGGGTACACCTTCTATCACAGATCCGAAGGCAACATATTCGTTGCTAAGAATGGATCCTTTCTAGAGAAGGAGTTTCTCTCGAAAGAAGTGAGTGGGAAGAAAGTAGAACTTGATGAGGTAACTGTACCTTCTCCCTTATTGGAAAGTAGTTCATCACAGGAATCACTTCCAGTGATTCCTACACCAATTAGTGAGTAAGTTAATGATGTTGATCATGAAACTTTTGATCAAGTTACTACCAAACCTCGTAGGTCAACCAGAGAAAGATCCGCACCAGAGTGGTACGGTAATCCTAATCTGGAGGTCATGTTACTTGACCATGATGAACCTACGGACTATGAGGAAGCGATGATGAGCCCAGATTCCGCAAAATGGCTTGAGGCCATGAAATCTGAGATGGGATCCATGTATGAGAAGAAATTGTGGACTTTGGTTGACTTGCCCGATGATCGGCAAGCCATAGAGAATAAATGGATCTTCAAGAAGAAGACTGACGCTGATGGTAATGCTACTGTCTACAAAGCACGGCTTGTTGCGAAAAGTTTTCGACAAGTTCAAGGAGTTGACTATGATGAGACCTTCTCACCCGCAGCGATGCTTAAGTCCGTCCGAATCATGTTAGCAATTGATGCATTTTATGATTATGAAATTTGGCAAATGGATGTCAAAACTACATTCCTTAATGGATATCTTAAAGAAGAATTGTATATGATGCAACCAGAAGGTTTTGTCGATCCAAAAGGTGCTAACAAAGTGTGTAAGCTCCACCGATCCATTTATGGACTGGTGCAAGCATCTCGGAGTTGGAATATACGCTTTGATAGTGTGATCAAAGCATATGGTTTTATACAGCCTTTTGGAGAAGCCTGTATTTACAAGAAAGTGAGTGGGTGAGGGAGTCCTGGACTAAGGGGTCCTCGGGCGTTCGGCCTGTTATCCATGGGCCGGACTGATGGGCTGTGAAGATATGAAGATCGAAGACTATACCCGTGTCCGGATTGGACTCTCCTTGGTGTGGAAGGCAAGCTTGGCGACCAACTATGAAGACTCCATCTTATGTAACCGACTCTGTGTAACCCTATATCCCCCCGGTGTCTATATAATTCGGAGGGTGTAGTCCGGAAAGGGGACACTCATTACCATAGTCATATAGGCTAGGCTTCTAGGGTTTAGCCATTACAATCTCGTGGTAGATCAACTATTGTAATACTCATATTCATCAAGATCAATCAAGCAGGACGTAGGGTATTACCTCCATAGAGAGGGCCTGAACCTGGGTAAACATTGTGTCCCCTGTCTCCTACAACCATCGATCCTAGACACGCAGTTCGGAACCCCCTTCCCGGATACGCCGATTTTGACACCGACATTGGTGCTTTCATTGAGAGTTCCACTGTGCCATCGACAAAAGGTTCAATGGCCCCCTCGATCGTCTGTAGCGACGTTGTCCAAGGAGAAACCTTCCTCCCCGGACAGATTTTTTATTCGGTGGATTTGTACTGCGGGCCAACTCGTTTGGCCATCTGGAGTAGATCAATAGCTACGCCCCTAGCCACCAGGTCAGATTTAGAAGCTTAAACTACGTTGCGGATATCCGTGGAGACTTGATCTTCATTGGATTTGAGACCACGACAGTTGCTCCCCCTCGCTCCGATGAACATGACTTAAATCTGTCATCGGACCACATCCAGGAGATGGTTCTTGTAACTGTTATGGCCTTAGATACGGAGCAGATTGCACCATCTGAAGCCACAGAGTCCGCAGCGTTGGAGCCGCACACAGACTCAACACCTGGGAATACCTACATTAATGGAGTTCCAGACTCGTTTCCGGCTATAAATTCCGAACCGCGTACGCCTGCACGCACCGAGCTGGATTGGTCATCGATCTTCGAGTTCAGCGCCGCAGATGTCTTCCAACACTCTCCCTTGGGCGATGTGCTAAATTCATTAAGAAACATGTCCTTGGCGGGGGACTCACAGCCGAACTATGTCCCGTTCGAGCTAGAGGCTGATGGTGGGCAATTTCGCTTCCTACCCGCCACCCACTTCGTAGCCACTGTCGAGGACTTAAACGACGTGCTTGACTATGACTCCGAAGACATCGATGGTATGGACGACGAAGCTAAAAAGGAGCAAGGCCAATACCCGCCATTCACTGGACGTTGGACGGCCACCTCTTCGTACGATGTGTACATGGTTGACACACCTAAAAAAGCTAGCGATGATGACAAAGAAGATCCAGATGTGAATAAACCTTCTGAGACACAGTCCAAGCGTTGGCGCCCTAATCACCGCTCTAAGCCACGTCGCTCAAACGATGGCAACACTGGCACCGGAGAAAATAGTACTCCGGACAATGCCGAAAACAATGGAGACCCTGTTGGAGCAACATCCGAACAGGAGGAACACGACAACGGGCAAGTTAACCCTGATAAACAGGCCATGCCCAGTGACCCGGATGACGATAGTTATCATCCACTCTCCGAGGATGCGGAGAGCCTCGGCAACGAGGATTTCATCATGCCTGAGGCACCTCTCGAGCAGGAGCGCTTCAAGCGCCAGCTAATAGCTATTGCGAGAATCCTGAAGAAAAAGTAGCAGCAGCTTCAAGCCGACAAAGACCTACTCATTGACAGATGGACCGATGTCCTGGCAGCCGAAGAATACGGCCTCAAGCGTCCAGCCAAGAGTAACCTGAAGCGCAGACTGCTACCTCAGTTTGATGAGGAGGCGCCGGAGCCCATACCTCCCTCGCGCAATGCGGAACGACCACCACGTGGTCGGGACATTGCGGCGGACCGACATCCCCGCGGTCGGGATAAAACGGCAACTCAGGCCGAACAACAGCCCGCCCC
This sequence comes from Triticum dicoccoides, assembly GCF_002162155.2. Taxonomy (NCBI): domain Eukaryota; kingdom Viridiplantae; phylum Streptophyta; class Magnoliopsida; order Poales; family Poaceae; genus Triticum; species Triticum dicoccoides. The sequence continues at coordinate 162,686,674 of NC_041380.1, read as the reverse complement.
ACCGCCTCGTAAAAACAGAGACAAAACAGCTCGGCACTATACATACGACCTTCTGCAGGACCTGGATAGCAGAGCAGGATACACCAGATCAATCTACGGATCGCGAGGACGCTTTCCGACTCGAGATGACGACTACCTATTCGGACGTGACAACCCTAGTCCCGCCCGGTCGTTAACCGCACATCGGAGGCGCGCCGCGACGCGGCCTGATATAGAGGCGCCGCACACCCTCTTTGCTTCATAGATAATGTACTGGATCATGAATTCCCCGAGGGGTTCAAGCCCGTCAATATTGAATCATACAACGAAACAACCAATCCCGCAGTATGGATCGAAGACTTTATTCTCCACAACCATATGGCCCGAGGAGACGATCTCCACACCATCAAATACCTGCCACTAAAACTAAAAGGGCCAGGTAGACACTGGTTAAATAGCCTGCCTGAAAATTCCATTGGTAGCTGGGAGGACTTGGAAGAAGCTTTTCTTGACAACTTCCAAGCCACTTATGTCCAGCCACCAGACGCAGATGACTTAAGTCATATAGTTCAACAACCTGGAGAATCAGATAGAACAAGGTTGTCAGAATCGTGATTTTGAATCGGATCGGAGCTTCGATGGTAGGATCGTAAATCATAGAATCTTCACTATCAGGATCGTAGAAACGTAGATTCTAAGAACTAAAGTCGTAGAATCATAGGGGTTAGTTTGGATCGTAAAGTCGTAGAATCATCTAACAGAATCGTGATTCTAACAACCTTGAGATAGAAAATTCTGGACTAGGTTCCTAACCAAAAAGAACCAGATCATTGACTATACGGATGCCGAAGCCTTAGCGGCCTTCAAACACAGCATCCATGACGAATGGCTCGCCCGCCACCTCGGCTAAGAAAAGCCGAAACCCATGGCAGCCCTCACGGCACTCATGACCCGCTTTTGCGCGGGTGAGGATAGCTGGCTGGCTCGTAGCAAAACCACAGCCGGCGAGGCAGGCCCCTCCGAGGCCAAAAACAGCGCCAGCAAGCTCTGGTGCAATAGACACAAACACCGAAGCAATGGCAATAACACCGATGATACCACCGTTAACGCCGGATTCAGCGGCTCCAAGTTCGGCCAGCGGAAGAAGCCCTACAAAAGGAACAGTGAGTGACCATCCAACTTGGACCACATACTCGATCGCCCATGCCAGATACATGGAACCCCAGACAAACAAGCCAATCATACCAACAAAGATTGTTGGGTTTTTAAATAGGCTGGCAAGTTAAATGCCGAGAACAAGGAAAAGGGATCACAAAGCGAGGACGATGACGAGGAGCCCCGGCAGCCGAACACCGGGGGGCAGAAGAAATTTCCCCCTCAAGTCAAAACGGTGAACATGATATATGCTACACACATCCCCAAAAGGGAGCGCAAGCGCGCACTCAGGGACGTCTATGCGGTAGAGCCAGTTGCCCCAAAATTTAACCCATGGTCGTCATTCCCAATCACATTTGATCATCGAGATCACCCAACTATCATATGTCATGGCGGTTCGGCCGCACTGGTCCTCAACCCAATCATCGATGGATTTCACCTAACACGAGTCCTAATGGACGGTGGCAGCAGCCTCAACCTACTCTATCAGGATATAGTGCACAAGATGGTCATTAACCCCTCACGAATCAAACCCACAAAGACCACCTTTAAAGGAGTCATACTAGGCGTAGAGGCCCGTTGTACAGGCTCAATCACGCTGGAAGTGGTCTTCGGTTCTCCGGACAACTTCTGAAGCAAAGAGTTAATCTTCGATACCGTCCCCTTCCGCAGCGGTTACCACGCACTGCTCGAATGAACCGCGTTCGCTAGATTCAACACGGTGCCACACTATGCTTATCTCAAGCTCAAGATGCCCGATCCACGCGGCGTCATAACAATCAATGGAAACACTGAACGCTCCCTCCGAACAGAGGAGCACACAGCCGCCCTAGCAGCAGAGGTACAGAGCACCCTTCTCAAGCAGAACTATAATCCGGCTGCCGAGCCCCTGGACATCACTAAGAGGGTATGGACCACACTGCAACAGGACAGTTCGGCTCGTCAAGAGCTTAATTAGCAATTCGGCCTCTGTCCCAGTCCTGATGAGGTAGCGGTATCAGTACCACGCGTACATAATTACGCACTCAAAATCCCATGGGAATCGACGGAGGCACAGCAAGCTTGTAGTCCACATTTCGGCTACACCGGTCCCGGACTCACTCGTATTTTCACTATCTCCTTTTTTTTCTTTTCAGGACCCTTTTATACAGGCCTCCTTCGATGGCCTGATTACCGGTCCTGTCAAAAGGACAAGTACACCAGATTGGCACAGAGCACAGGCATACAGGGGATGCCCTAGAGGACAATCCAACGACTACTCTACCTGTTTTTTAGTACCCAGATGAAGCTCTCCTTTGGTTCTGGCACGTTAAAATAGTCGGTCGCTTACGCATTATTTGTATAAGTGCGCCTTGACGCATTAACCCAACTATAATGGAAACAATTTGCGGCCCAAGGTAAGGGGCCCCAGATACTACCTCTTCTCTCTTTTTGTTTCCCTTTGCCATTAATTACTTATATTCTCGCACCCATGCACCTTGGCACGTTTAATATTCGCCAGGGGCTCCCTATCGCCCCATAACATGGCAACAAAGTCCGAACACTTCTTATATATAAGTTTGGCACCCCGAATTTAGCATTATATGCATTGGCTCCGAATCATGTCTTTAGTCAATAGTTGGGTTGCCCGGCTCCTGTGCTTGCTACCCTACGTTCCGCTACATCGGCTAGGGTAGTAAAGGGAGAACTAATGCGGTTGTGCCCTGGTCTAAACCGGATAAGCACCTCAGTAGAGAAAGCCGAAAACTGACTGTCATGATGCGGCGAGAGCCGGTCAGCTGTTCGGAGGTCTCAAATCATTGGAGATTTTTTTCCCGCATTACGCGAAGGATCGATACTTCCCAATTACACGATGACAGCACTCTGGTTCGTATACCAGGGGCTGCACCCATGTTTTATTATAAAACTCCTATGGCTAAGTGAGCGCGTTTAAGCCGTATTGTCTGATTGCCTGGTTCGTTGTGCTAAACAACTCCTTCAAGGACCATATAATTGGATCAAGATTGTTTAGATTCCATCCCGAACACCTTTGTACTACCTACGTGAGGGCAGAAGCCGACGACTGGCCAACCCTCAGGTTTCATACAACACGGCTGCACAGGAGGAAACAATCAAAACATAATAAAAATTATATTACAAAGCGGATTTGTTTTCATCATACAAGGAAAAATACGAATGTATTCATTCGAAAATAATGTCATGCCCGCACTGCGTTGCTACAAGTCGAGATCCCTCCAGGACATCCGCAAAATATCGCTCGGGTGTGCGGTGCTCCTTGCCCTCCGGCGGCCCCCTGGCCACCTCGACGGCGTCCATTTTCGCCCACCACATCTTGCAACGAGCGAAGGCCATGCGGGCACCCTCGATGCAGACTGATCGCTTGACGATGTCTAGCCGCGGACAAGCCTCCACCACCCGCTTCACGTGGCCAAAATAACTGCTAGGTATAGCTTCGGCTGGCCATAGTCGGATTATTAAATCCTTCATGGCCAGTTCGGCCACCCTGTGCAGCTCGACCAAGTATTTCAGTTGATCGACAAAGGGCACCGGATGTTCTGGCACAGCATACTGCGACCAGGACAGCTTCTCTATGGAATTCCCTTGCCTGGCTCAGAAGAACTCCGCAGCATCGGACACACTACGTGGCAGATCCGCAAAAGCCCCTGGGCAACTCCGAATCCGGGTTAGTAAAAGGTACTTCTTCTCCGCATACTTGCTTTGCATGGTAAAATCCTTACCCGCTGTGATCTTCTTGGCCTCCTAGATCTCCTGGAGAACGTCCCGGGCTTCATTCCGTGCGGCCTCTGCGCTCTGGCGAGCCTTGGTAAGTTCGGCTTCTCGAGTCGACGCCTCGCCATCCAAAGCTTCACACTTCTTCATCGTGTCCTGGAGCTCCTGCTGGACCTCGCCGACCCAGGCCTTGAGCTTCTTACGGGTGGCTTGCTGCTGGACAGCCTTCCCCTCGGCTTCGGTCAGGGCATTTCTCAAGGCCTCGACCTCGGTCACCGCCCCTACACATATTATGACATTCCGGTCAACACTAACCGCTTACTCTTTTCAAATACACAGCAAGTCGTTACTCACCTTGCTTCTCGTGAAGCTGAATCTTCACCTCGCCGAGCTCGTTCTCGGTCCGCTCCAACCTCTGCTTCAGTTCAGAGACTTCGGCAGCATGCTAGGTCGCGGCCAACAGCGACGCCTGCTTATTCATATATATCATATTAGTTTCTTACAAAGGGTTGATCCTTTGTCTGGCCTTTGTTTCCGAACACCGGACAGTGTCTCAGGGGCTACCATTAGCACGGGGTGTTCTCTTTCTACGTGACATACCTCAAAACCCGTCAACAGATTGTTGCAGGACTTGTTTAGTCCGCTCTTGATGGACTGAACCTTCTCGATCACCGTACCCATAAGGATACGGTGCTCGTCCACAATGGAGGCGCCTTGTAGGGCCTTCATCAGGTTATCTGGCGCCCTTGGTTGGACAGGGGCCATCGATGGAATTGGCATGCCCCCCTCCTTCGAAGGAAGGTGCGCGCCGGATCCCGGGGCCATATCGGTCCCCGAAATCACATTCGGCTGAGGGCGGAACTCCATGGGGATCCGCTCTCCCATGTGTCCGGCAGCGGAGGTATCGCCTTGCGGCGCCTCCTGGACAATATCCTGGGGTCCTCCCCGGCTCGGAGCGGTCCTTCGGGACAACACTTCGGTGTCGTCCTTGGCCCCGGGGGAATAAGCGGTCGGCAGTGACATGCTGGCCATTTCCACGGGATCCAACGAACCTCTAGATGAGGATCGCTGGATGCTATCATGGGCCGGACTGCAATAGCACGATTAACCACGTCAAAACAATAAAAAGGAGAGGTTGGGTATCCGTGAGTCATAGTACTTATGATGCGGCCTGAGGTTTAGTACGGGGGCATCGCTCCGGACTGCTGTCAATGTCCCACGCGGTGTTGACCGCAAGGGAGCCCTTCCCCTTCTTGGGCGTGCCCGCCTCCAGATTCGTGGAAGCCCCCCTTTTCTTCTTTCCCTCCTCAGGGGGAGGATTCTTCTTCTTCTCCTCCTCCTTCTCTTCCTCGTCGTCATCCTCAGGTACGGGGGAAGGGGCTTCTTCATCTTTGGACGTCACGTCCGAAGTACCCTTGCGATAGGGGCCACTCTTGGCTTTCCCCTTGGCCTTCTTCTCCGGCGCCTTATATGGTGCCGGCACCAGCATCTCCGCCAGATGCGGGATGACTGGTTCTTCAGGCAGTGGAGTCGAACACGGATCTGCTTCGCCCTCTCCATCCAATCCTGAAAAATCAATAATAAAAGCCCAGACATCATCCTCGAAACAAACAAGTGGGGGATATGTAAAAAATAACATACCTCACTGGCGAGGTGTCTAAAATCGTGCCCACGGTCTGAATCTATGGCCGGTGGTTTCTCGTTGCCCTTAAAGAGCAACTTCCAGGCACCTTCGTGAGTGGTTTCGAAGAGCCTTTCCAGGGTTTGGTGCTTCTTCAGATTAAACTCCCACAGAGGGCGACTTCTGCTCTGGCATAGGAGGATTCGGCGAACTAGCATCACCTGTATTACATCGACAAGCTTGATGTCCTTGGCTATCATACTTTGAACGCGCATCTGCAGCGCCATCATCTCATTGGGTGAACACCAGTCTGGACTCATCTCGACCCAGGAGGTGAGCCGCATGGGAGCAACGGAGCGGAATTCGGCAGCTGCGGCCCAGGAGGTGTCGCCGGGTTCTGTGATGTAGAACCATTGTTTCTGCCACTCCTTTACTGTCTCCACGAAAGTGCCTTTCGTCCAAGAGACGTTGGATAACTTACTCATCATGGCTCCTCCACACTCCGCGTGCTGGCCATCCACCACCTTCGGCTTCACGTTTAAGACTTTGAGCCATAGCCCGAAGTGGGGTTGTATGCGGAGGAAGGCCTCACACACAATGATAAACGTCGAGATGTTGAGGAAGGAGTTCGGGGACAGATCGTGGAAATCTATCCCGTAATAATACATCAGCCCGCGGACGAAGGGATGGAGTGGAAACCCTAGTCCACGGAAGAAATTAGGGATGAATACCACCCTTTCGTTAGGCTTCGGCATGGGGACGACTTGTCCCTCGGCCGCCAAACGGTGGGCGATTTCCTTCGCCAAGTATCCGGCCGCCCGAAGCTCAGTAATGCCCTCCTCCTTGACAGAGGAGACCATCCACTTGCCCTGACCTCCGGATCCGAACATGGTTGAGTGCTAGCTCGAGTGGAAAGGAGATGAGAACTTGGGCGCTGGAGCTCGAGATTGGAAGGACGGAGATGGAGATAAGGCGTGGGAGAGGAAGAGGGAATCCTTGTCCCCTTATAAAGGCAGTGAATGTTGAACGCCTCCCCACTCGCCTTAGAATTCGCCTATTCCCAAGGGCTGTGTAAATGACACGGTTGGATTACCCATACCTGCATTGATGAGAATCCCACGATAAGGGGCACAATCTCTGCTTTGGCAAAACATGCCAACGACAACCGCGTCTCAAAACGTGAAACAATGAACACAAAAACGATTTGGAATTATGACCGGTCAGACGTAATGTCGTGCTGCAAAAAGTTGGCAGCGGATGGGACTCGTGTAAAATTATATTCTCTCTACGGTTGTGTATGGTGTGTGTGGCAGGTCCAGATACTATCATCTCATCCGAAGACTATCTTGGAGTTCGGCTAGAAGGGAACCCGCCTTGGAACACCGAAGATAATCTGCGCGCCGGACTCCTCGTCATTGAAGCCAGGTTCAGGGGCTACAGAGGGAGTCCTGGACTAAGGGGTCCTCGGGCGTCCGGCCTGTTATCCATGGGCCGGACTGATGGGCTGTGAAGATATGAAGACCAAAGATTGTACCCGTGTCCCGATTGGAATCTCCTTGGCGTGGAAGGCAAGCTTGGCGACCAACTATGAAGATTCCATCTTATGTAACCGACTCTA